>NC_041349.1:18349626-18369626 GCF_004354835.1 Perca flavescens
TCACTGTAAATAGGCTTGATGATAGGTTGGCTATCCACTATAATTACATTAATGTGCATGGGTAAAGTATCCCGTTGCAGGGTTTTGGTGATTAGTGCTGCAAGTATTTTTCTGATGATGGTTTAACTAATAGCTGTCACCTATACAGGTTTGTACAGTATTCTGTTTGGTTTTGGTGGCTGCTAATGGGGTCATGTACTATACTGTAATGCACGTTACTGTGGGCCAAATGTTTGCTAAAAGCAAGGTCTTTCTCTTTGGCTAGATTGTAGCACACTTTTTATTATTATTTTATCTTGCTTTCTGCTCTTATTTACATCTTATTGCAAAGAAGACGCCCTGAAGACACTGGTGTCACAACCAAATATAACAAAAACTGTTGCTGCAATCAAGCTAGCAAGACTAACACTCTACAGCTATGCTAGCAGCTCTGCAGAGCTGTACTTAATCACAGCTGCGCTTTGAGATAAATTAACATCAGGATGCTAATATGCTTACAATGACAATGCTAACATGCAGATGTTTAACAACTATAAGCGTTACCCTGTTTACTTAATAAGTTTGTGTGTTAGCATGTTAACATTTGCTAATAGAACTAAATATGCATAACCTCAAATAAATCTAGTTAGTTGGGACCAAAGTGGTGGACCGACCACCTAACATAGCCCTCCCCAGAGCCTTGTCGCTAGAATAGCTAAAAAACTAAAGCCCAGCATTCTCTTTTACCAGAATATTCTTTTGAGAGGTGTGGTTCCTTCAAAAACAGAAATATCCCCATGCTATTCAGAAAGGCCTTATTTAAATAACTTTAAAATGATATTAGAATAAGTTTATACTGATATCAGAAAGGTTATAAGGATAGCTAGCATTTCTCAAGAAAATGCAATTGTCAATTTGGAAGGCAGCAGATAATGGCTTAGAAGGAAGCTTTAAACAGAAACAGATTTAGTTTTTTTTTAAATTGACAAAATCATTATGTTATTTCTCTTACTAGGAGTCCACCAGACAGCAGCCTCTCACCATGTGATCATTGTTAATATATTTATATATAACAGCACTCATAGTCCCACTACTAATCCACATTATCATTACAAAGTGCTTTAAATTCAACTTTTTAACTCTCTGCCACTTGATTCTTTCTCTTTTAGAAATATTTTAAGTGGAAAAAGTAAAAGTCAAACTCATTATTGAATTAGAGAACTTCTGCACTCACCATTGTTGTTTATCAGTGTAGACTGTGAAGGCCCAGCTGTTAAATAAGAAGGACATGGGTCAGATCCTGAGATTTGGCTTCTGCAAAACTGGAACTTGTAATAGTTCTTTGCACCAAATTCATTTGAAGACAGAGGTTATAAACATGTTTTGGGGAAAGGAAAGAATTTTAAAGTATTCAACTCCAGAAAAGAAAAAAAGTTGTTGAGAAAGTATTGTTGAAGATAGCAGCAGGTTAAAAAACGTTTCATCAAAATGCAAAGAGTTCACCACAAATGCTAGGTGCTAAACAGTGGAATTAATTAAATCAATCAATCAATGGAGTTACAGCCAACATGTTTATGCAAGAGCAGACCTCAATAATCTCTGGGCCAAATTGTACAATACACAAGCTCAGGCTTAAACTGTTCATTAAATGATCACATTTGAAATAGTTGTATAATGCTGCAAGCTAAATAAAGAGAAAATCTTCCCTGAAGAATTCTTCACTCAGATTTTGTGTACTTAAGGTGTATGAATAGATGCAAATATGTGTGTTTCAGAGTGAATTGACCTACACAGAGGCAGTATAAGGTGAAAAGACCACCTTCCTGGAGAATACACCTTCTCTGAAACCCTTCACAGCTGTGGCTGAACAGGAGCAGAGACGTGGGGGAAGAACAAAGCGAAAGAGGGTGTAGCGATAGAGAGCCCGCAGTCTGGAGCACCACTCCTGTGAGTTAAGGCATCCTATCCAACCCAACAATAGGCTGCTCACAGATAGACCTCTGCCTAATGAGGTACTGGAGCGCTGCCTCTCCTAACCCTCTCACTATGACTCTCTCCATTCTCTTCAGCACTCTGTCTTTATTTCTTTATTCACCATATCACTTCTCCCACAGCCCACTCAACAGTATATCTATGATACAATGCAGTATCCCCCTCTCTCTTCATCTCCCACTCCTGCTCTCTTATCCAATTTCTCTCCCCTGAAGGACGCCGTAATGCAGACAACCGCTTACTGGACTCATTTTTCACGCTTCCCCAGAATCCAAATTCCAACTTGGGGAAAATTATAAGGAATTAGAATTGGGTAGTGTGAAATATAGGGTTTGGCTTCTCAAAAATCTCCTCTTTGTTTGACCAACAAGAACGGCTGAGGGTTTGGCATGTGTCATAAATTATAATAATAGAACATAATTAAAATAAAACAGTGGCAGGAATGGTTTCTATATGCAGAATAATTTGTATTTGTTAAAATGCAATTACATTTAATCAATTTCATTACTGTGAAAAATAAGATGGGGTCAGGAGGGGCTTGGGTATCACCTGGTTACGCTACACTTTGAGGGAAGAGAAAGGCCAATATATCTTTGGGGACAAATAGTTTACACACACACAAAGACACTAGCAAAGCTAAATAATCACTTGTTCATCTTAATAAAACAGGGGTGGATTTGCTCAGAATGTGCAGCAGTTGTTTTGACTTTAATGAGTCACATTTGACCACATTCATTATGCAGACACACAGAGTTTCTGCACTGGAAATAGTACAGGAAAATATGCAAGGAGGGAATGGAAATTTATACAAATGACCATTAAAACTGGCTCATAATTGTCAATTGACAGCTATTGCACAGGCAGTTGTGCCTGTGATTTAACGTCTGGGAGGAGCAGGTGTAACATTTGTGGCGCTGTTGTTTTATTGGCTGCTCACAGAGGGAGAGACTAGCCATCATCCACATTTCAGTCATATCTTATATGACAATGAAAACCATTTCACCGATGGAAACAAAGAATATTGCAGCAAATGAATAAATGCTCATAAATTGCACTTTACAGGCGCTCAATACAAAAGCATTAAGACTGAATTTATATTTATTTATTGTTTATTTATCAGGGACATTACCTATAAAATTATCACAACTACAGATGTCTAGCCTCCGCTAATTTGCAGTCCTTGTCCCTGGTCAGGCTTTTACAAAAAAAAAATCACAGCAACAAACATAGCAAAACAGTCTATTAAATTCTCAAAGAATAAAATCAAATAAAAACAGAATTTACATAAATAGTGTGTCGCTAAAGGACACCATTAGTGCTCCCATCTCTGTTGTTGTTTAAGCCATAGTTTGGCTTTTGTGTTAAACACTTTTAGTTCTGTTTGGGATTTAAGTTCAGGTATTATACAAGGTGCAATCCCAGCAGTAATCTTGTATTATATCACATATTATGAGAATAATACATTTGAATGGTCAATGCTGACAAACAGCAGTTGGAAAAGAATTGTCCAATTACTCTGCATTTCTTAAGCTTTCAGCCACATTTCATGGTCTTCCTCAGTGGGTGGCGTAACATGACAAAAAAAAGCTAATCGGACCTAGAGTTATGATTCAAAATACTCCTCCTCCTGGAGTCTTTTTTAATTTAGTCCCTGACCTTCATGTTCAGCTGACAGGATATTATTCATCACCTTTCTCTTGCTTATAGCCTTTCTTCTTGGGGTAAAAAGAGAGTATGTTTGATGTTTCCAATTTGGTATTCGGATATTCGTTCATTGGGTAGGTATTTGGTTTCAATTTGGGGATTTGGATATTTGTTATTTTATTTTTTTTATAATGTAGAATAACTGAATCCTTAAAAAATTAATGCCTTTAATTAAACCGAAAGACACTCCGTGGGAGAGTCTTTACTAGTTTTTCTTCTCTCCTTTGAACTCTGTGTTTCATCAAGAGCAGGGCTTTGCACCTGCACGCATGCAAACAAAAATGGTTTTCCAGGCAGCCCTAGTCAGCAGTGTATTCAAATTTGACTCCAATGTGGCAGCACAATACATGCAACCAAAGTGGTTAACTTGGTAGTCTTAGTGAATCTACTACAGAGATTTTTCTCTCTCTCATTCACATACATTCAGATTTAGGAAAAGACTAACATTATATTACAGTATGCATGTGAGTGCAGCTTACCTGGTTGGAGGTTTGAGTTTTTTCTTCAGGCCCAGGTAACATTTCACAGAGTTGAGTTGGATCACTTTCTCCGCTTTAGTGCCCTGCAAAAACAATTGAATATTTTGGATGAATATATTTAATAAGGGGTAAAAAAAAAAACTAAATACATTGAACTCAACTTAACTATATAAACCAAAATAAAATAAAATCCCATCAAACTATCTGTGCAGTTAACAACAAAATTAATCATTACCGGCAAACTTCCAAGCGACAAAGAACAAAGTGGAAGCTTTCCTCTGACACCTACACATCACAACCCAACACCCATTGCCTGTTTCATCCAACAATTTGCGCTAAATACAAACGTGGCATTAATTGTAGATGCCAAAGAATATCAATTAAATTTCCCCCCAAAAAACAAGTCTAATTTTCTTTGCATTTACACAGTAATCAGCCACATTCTTTTGCGACTTGATATTTAGAGAAGCTTTCAGTGAGTGAAGCACCCCCCCCCCATGCGCGCGCACACACACACACACACACACACACACACACACACACACACACACACACACACACACACACACACACACACACACACACACACACACACACACACACACACACACACACACACACACACACACACACACACACACACACACACACACCTCATCATTTTCCATCCCCCCTACTGCCAGAATTACTGCACCTCCATCAATTATTAACACATATTCACACTCCTTTACGAGTCCCATGTTTCAACTGCAGAAATGTGCTGAGAAGAAAAGGCCTCCAGGGAACTCAGGCCTGTTGGTCCTTTCTGAAGCACACGCTGTATTCTTCCTTTTTTCGAAAGAGAGTGGGAAGTCCGCTGCCATCAGTATGTTTTATTTTCCTACTTAATTCGAAGATTTGGAACCCTGAGACGGACATGTCACCAGGGAGATGAATCAGAGAGAGTTTGGGTGGAGTTCTGTCTATTTGGTTGCAGTTACGTAGGCGCCATTCTAACACATCAGTTTTCTTTTCAATTCCCTCGTGATACAAAGCACTCACTCAAAAAGCCATGGTGGAAAGTGGTTACAGTTGATGTGGAAGTAGATTAAGCCTGAAATAAAAGTGTACTTACTTTGATATCTCTGTAGAGCAGCAGCTTCTCTGCATGTAGTACAACATATTTGTCCTGGAATTTGTGACCCGACAGCAGTTTGGACGATCCATCGTTGAACTTCAGATAGTCTGCTTTTATAACCTGCCTTTGGTCTACTGTAAAAACACATTGAAAGTGAGCCCAAAGTGGACACACATGTCTATCAACTGGTGCCAAAACGATTAGTCGGTATTGGTGCTGCAACTAACAATTACTTTCATTATTGGTTAATCTGCCAATTATTTTCTAGATTAATCGTTTGGTATATAAAATGTCAAATGAAATTAGTGAAAAATGTCCACCACAGTTTCTGAAAGTCCAAGGTGATGTCTTGTTTTGTCAGTCCAAAACCCAAAGATATTTAGTTTAATTTGATATAAAAAAATATATTTTTGAGGCTGAAAACAACATTTTCTACCATTTTTGCAAGGCAAATTTCTTTCTCTAGTCAGTATATCAATGCTTTGACCAATGTCAATTTTGATAATTGATTAATCATTTATCACGTAATATACCAACAATTAGCTGTTTTCCGCATATTTCTGTTTACACAACATTTAGCTAACTATTTCAAATTCTCAGCTCACAACTTTCTATTTTCTTTTTAATTATTTAAGCTATTTATTGGTTAAGTTACAACTGCATAGGTACAAGTTGGTTTGGAATAACTTATAGATTAAGCGATTGATACAAAATTTAAATATAATGTAAAAAAGAGAAAGAAAAACAAGTACACATGAAAATCAACATACATACTGTATTAAAATTGCATCATTAAAAGGTAAAATGTTTAATGGTTTTGTACCATTGATTGCATACTGTACCTTTCCCATCAGCAACTCTTTTGGCCCCTGTAAACTTCTTTATAACAAGAAAAGCAGACCTAGGGCTGTCCAGAGTACTCCACTCCAGCACCTGTTCAAGAATCTTCTCACTGTGGTGCAGCGGCCTCTCTGTTGTAAATAAAAGGCCACGGGTCAGAGCGACGGAAATAATTAGCAATGATCAATTAGCAACTGTCAAAATAGTCAACCGCCAACAACAAAGCCATATCTTCTTCTTACATGAATTATAAATGCATGAAACAAAATCAGAGCCTCATATCATAAAAACCATGACAAATTCTAGTTAACTCAATAACAAAATGATGTTGTTGTTCTCCCCATTTTCATCACAGAGTAGTTTAAATTATCTCCAGCATATCAGGACATGATTATAAAAACACACTCATGTGCAAAATAGACCTATTATCTCTTCCTAATTGGTGAACAGGGTACATGCTATCAGCCACAGAAAAAAAGTAGATAATTTGTGTACCACAACCCCTGCTCTGATGCCTCCATTGCTACACTCCCCCATTTTTCATAACCAAAGGAGGTAAAACGCCCCAACAGCATAACTTATTCATAACAGTGGGCTTATCTTCTCTCTGGAATCTCTGCAGACCCAGGCCATGGAATTAGTTCCTCATTTCCCAACAAATATTAGCTCCCCTTTTCTGCCTATTGTCCTCGATAACAGTGTTTATCTGTGGCTATCCTCCAAAATGGCTAATTAACGTTCTTTCCCTTCCTTCTTTATGGTTTTATGAGCAAACGCTACCGCCTTCAAAATAGCTTGACTGTTTACTCTTACACAGACATATTGTCTTGGCATGGAAAATATGTTGAACCGTCAGCAAATATATTCAGTATTCAACACACCTTCATTTTTTAGAAGAGGACGGCATGTCCTCTAGAACTTTGTGAGGAGAAAAACAAACATAAGAGCGCGGTGTAAACTCCCAGTGAACTGATGAAAAGTGCACGGGGACCGCCAGCAAAGCAACTTTGCGGCAAAGCTCAACTTTGACTTCCCCTTGCTCGCCGCTTCCCGTGCTATGATCAAACCTGGGTGTGTGAGGCACGGGGTGCGATCAGTGCATATTTATGCAAGATGAGGTGGGTCAGCTCCCTGGGTCGATCATGCAAGGAAGATGAAGGTAATTTATGACATATGATGGTGAATATGATTCATTAATGTGCATATCATCAAACCGGCAATGCTTGGCTAATTTCTCACTGTGCTTCCATGTTCGCAGACACTGGTTCATTAGAGAGATAACATAATGTTCTAATCATGAGGTCATGGGAATAAGTGTGATCTTTGTATATGCCTTGGATTTAAATAGATATTTAAATGGTTATGTGACGCATCAATCACTAATTGGATATACTGTCAATGACAGTAGAAGGTTTAACAAAAAAAAGGCTTTCACTACTACGAGATGTGGAATTTGACAGGTAACTTTTGATTTAACTTGTGAAATAAAGTACAGACCTTACTTCTAAGTCCTTTAAAATGGTCAACAGAAAACAGCTTCATCAGTTCTAATCATCTAATTACAAGGGATTGTTTTTAATTGTGGGAAAAACGAACCGGAGTCTTTTAGAAGTACAATTACATACCCTGATTTGTATACAAATGCAAATTTACTAATTGTGCATACAATCATTTTCAGAGAGATCAGTGTATAGAAACCTTCAAACCTAAAATGTAAAAATGAGACCCTCTGTCCAACAAAAAGGAATAATGTAGTATTTGTCACTGAATATGCTCTTCCAGTAGATTAAAATAAAAGGCTTGTTTAATTTCTTCAAATTGATTCTAAGAAATGGTAATTAGTTGAAGAGGGTTTTTTTTGTGTACGGTAAAGAAACACATGTTGCCTTTTAAAACAAATTTCAATTTCAATGTGGATTAACTGCTTGCCAGTGCAGAGGAGTTCCCTTGGGGTAAAGTTGGTTGAAGAAGCACATGTGGAGAGTCTAAGGCTTGAGCATGACTAGGCTATTACTCTAAAAAGTAAGACCCTAACCATAATGTAATTGTTGTAGTTGCTACAAGCAAATATTGTTGGAATTAAAAAGTAAATTACATACCTCCGAATGCCCCTTTTAAAATACATGTTTTTGGGGGGCATTCAATGCTTTTATTGCATTTATTTTATTAAGAGAAAGAGAGATGGGGAATGACATGCATGGACATTTTACAAACACCAAGTTCAACAAGAACACTTAGTGTAGTGTTAGGCATTGGAAATTGCCAGCAAGCTTATGCCAATAATCAGATTAGTTTATTTATAAATATTTAACGCATATGAAACTCCCTAAAGAAGGTTTTATTTACCATTAAGCCAACACAGAAGTTCAACAAGAACACTTTTGTGTGATATGTTAATATAGAATGTCTTCAAAGTAGCAGTAGACAAAACCGAACGTCCATAATTCAATTCCTAGTCGGGACTTTTGTTGCATATCAAACCCCACTCTCTCTCCCGCCACATTTCCTGTCTGTATCTCTACTATCACTATAAGAGGTTGGCATCAGCAATGGAAGCTAGCAGGAAAGGCATGCGTTTATAGTAGTAAATCATTAGGGTGAGAACAGTCCCTATTACTCTGTTGAACATATTGAACTCATTTTGACCAGGACTCTGATTGTTAGCGATATATCATTGTCTGAAATGCAGTGTTTTCAGGATTCTTTGTGATTTGAATATGTTTCCTGAGGTGACTCTTGGACTGGGAAATCCTGCGTACCTAACTCTCCATTCTCAATGACTTCAAAGGTGGTCCAGAAGTCGTCAGCACTAAAGGTGACGTTCCTCATATTCAGTGCAGTTTCTGCAAGCTCCGTGGATCGTATGCTGGGAGAGACCTACCGCAAACACAACAAACAGTTAACTATATACCAAACAAATAAAAAGGTTTAACAATCAAACAAAGTCAGCACATCCGGCATATAGAAGCTCAGATTATAAGCTCTCTGGATCAATATCATGCCTTCAACCATCTTTTCGCTCTTTGAAGAGCCACTCAATATTTACCATGTAACACTAACCGCAAAGATATCTGACTTCCAACCATGTATATACGGTGCACTAATTAAATACTTGCTTCTTTGTCAAGTTATCAGGTGTGCCTGAACAGGACAGAACCAAGCAAATGTGCTACTAAACTCCACAGAGAGGAAGCAGAGAATTAAAGTCAAACAGTGCTGCGCTCCTCTTTAACCCCATGCCTATTCTGCCGCTGCTGTCGACCTGTGAAAGGAGTCCGTAACCTGCAGCGGCCTGCGTGCCTTGTAAAATGCAATTACTCAGACAATTAAATCAGACGTTTCTTTGATTAGTTCGCTTTTGATTTATTTCTGGAGCGGTAATCCCATCAGGTTAAACCACGAATGTCTCAGCCCTATTCCATCAACCTCTCCACCTCTCATTCTACCAACCCTCATCCCTCATTCACCTTACAGATGCACACGCGCACATGCGCGCACATGCGCGCACACACACACACACACACACACACACACACACACACACACACACACACACACACACAGTTATACCTTGATTAAACAGCAGTTCTCTGGCTCTTTCTTTTCCAGGTACACTTCGAAGATCAAGTCCCCAGCTGGGGAGAACTGGGAAGTATGAAAGAAAATAGAGTGAGACAGAGAGATCAGTCGAATTACAAAAACAATGCAGCTGGATTAATTGGCTTTTCTTCTAAATTCACACTCCAGTGTGGCATGAATCTAAATGGAGAAAAGTGAGAGAAACGGTTAGAGGATTTGTGGAAAGCAAAGGTCGTTTTCTGAGCTAGAGTCAAACTAAATCCCAGTTGCGTTAACGGAATGCAAAACCAGGCTAAATAAAGAGAACATGTGTGAGACATACTTGTAAGGTGGAAGCACATAATGCATGGTTCATCTACACTAAAACTGATATGCTCTCCCCTGGTGTTAACTTTAAGTGTGCAGTCCGTTTAATTCTTTTTTTGAAGATGCACCTAGAAAAATGTTCAGAGGTTATTATGGGAATTAAAAGTTGTCAAGAGGGAGATATGGGCTGTAACAGTCTTTCCTCAATCTTGTAAAATACAAGGCATGCCATTCTGCAAAAAAAGTCAATATTTTTATTCAATGTTACCTTTACCACCTTTACAAATTGTTGCTTTTCTGTAAATCAAATCTCAAAGACTTTGTTTTTATTAATCTACTGTTTGTACATTAAATTATGGAAGCTACACAAAGAATCTATACTAAACAAAATGTTAAAGGGTTAATGCACCATGAGTTCCTTACATTTCTAAGCCTTTGCGGTAGTCAACCCTAATTTGCTTTGTTGTCGAGAATGAGATGAAAAAATCAACACTGCTCTCATGTCTGTCTGTTGAGTATAGAGCTAGAGCCAGGAGGTGATTAGCTTAGCCTAGCATAGAAACTGTAAGCAGGGGGGAAACAGCTAGCTTGGCTTCCTCACTAAAGTACAACAAACAAACAAACCAAAATCATACCAGAAGCCCTAAAGTTCACTAATTAACAGGTTGTTGTTGTGAAAAAGTTGTGGTTTGAGGTAGATGTTTAGAATTTCTGCTTGTATATGTATTAAAAAATGTGTTCATTACTAGCGTTAACCTTTAGAGGTTTTAAGCTAACCTAAACTAGAGAGGTCATTTTTAACAGTAAACAGAGCTGGGCTAGCCATTTCCCTTGCTTTCAGGCTTCATGTTACACTAAGCTACATTAAGCTAACCTTAAGCTAATCACACCCTTGTTGCAGCTGCAAAGACATGGGAGTAGTATCGATCCTCTTGTCTAACTACAGTAAAGTGAATAAGTTAACTAAAAACACAAGCCTATGTTTATCCTTAGAATAGACTTAATTTGAGAATGGGGATAATCCTCTTAAAGTGCTATTTGAATTATTCACTCACAGATCAATAGAGGATAAAAGAGAAATATATATTTATTTAACTTAATGTAACCTATGTGAAAATAAAATGAAAACTTTTACTGTAAGTGGCCTTTCTGCCTGATAATCTGGAGGTCAAACTCCCAGTAATATTGCTCTTATCAGTACAAATCATGGTACCTTTCTCCATGTATTGGACCTATAATCCTCTCTGCATCCAATTAAAAACAGACTTTCTGGGTGTGAAAGACCAGAGAAGTTAAGGGGGAGTGAAAAATCTAGCTTTAAAAAAAGAAATCCATCTCTAAAAAAAGGAACTTAAGTGAGTGCGAAAAGGTTTCTTTTCCCTTGGCTACCTGGAAATTACAGTTACTTTCCCTTTGTCATTTGTATGTGCTAGTGAAGAAAGGGTCATTATTGGCTTGACCTACAGGCCATCAATTAGGCTGATTAGGTTGAGAGTTACTAAATGAGGCTCTGCATGGACTGGATGAATATAATGGATATTTCAAGTTACAAGTTCAAGTTACTGACTAACTTTCACTTCAACTTTCTTGGCCCTAAAATGACACAGAAATTAATGTCATTCAAACCAATGGAGCAAAAGAGTTATGGAGCTATTTTGGTCTGCTAAGTACACTTTTCTTTCTTTTCATTCATTGTTGGGAGGAAGACCAGGCACATTTTACACACAGCATTTTTCAAGTGAAAGAGACAGACAGGAAATGAAGATGTTGATGATTTGCTGGAGAAGAAAGCAAAGTGCAACAAGAAGAAGTGTTAAATGGTTTTATAGCTGATGGGGAGACATCTCAGCAACGAGTAAGACAATCAGTAATGTTCTATTTGAAATGAAGGCATTTCTAACCTCTACCAAAGTCATACTCTCACTGCACTAGCCCTGGCTATAAATGCAAGTATTGATTTTAAAGTGCCACTTCCAACTTACAAGGCATGACATTGCCTTGCACCTCATTATATCACTGATTTACTGACTCCCTCAGTCTAGCCATACTTTCCACTTGCAGTGTGCAGGCCTGCTTGTCATTCTCTGCCTTTAAAGGGAAATGGATAAGGTCAGAACCTTCACCTGCAGGGCCCGAGCCCTCTGAGACAAGCTTCTTGCTAGTGTCAAAAGCGCACGTTGTCTTGGTATTCAAGTGCAGACCCAAGAGCCATTTGTTTAGCCACATCCTATTCCTTGAATCCTAACTGTACAGTACTTTCCTCCCAATTTGGCAATTAAGCTAAAAGTACCAATGTACCTAAGTAGCCTCCCTGAGCAGCTAGAACAGTCGTAGACTCTTCGTCTTGCCAATCCAGACATCAATTTATCAATTTGCTTAAATTTGATGGAAGTGGCTCTATTTTCAGAAGAAATACCTCTGACATTCCCAATTTTGTCAAGTCATTCATCTCCAAGAGACTCTACAGAATTAATGGTGACGGTTTGAGACATGTTTTCACGACTATCTAATAACATTTTCATGATTGGCTGTTATCGAAAATATGATGAATGTGGAAAAGAAAATGTGTTTTTGCTCTATTGCTAACAACCCAGGCCGAAATAGCTACACTTTACACCGTTCCAAAAGTCTACTGAATAAAAACCCAATGATGTTGATTTTTTTACATGATAGCTTACATAAACCTGAGCCACATACCACTATCAATAAACTGCATGCATACATTACCACCATACTGTAAGTGCAGCCTTTAAAAAATATGTTTGTCTTTTTTCCTATTTCTTCGGGATGTGAGTTACTAGAAAGAGGCTCTGCATGGACTGGATGAATATAATGGACATTTCAAGTTACAAGTTCAAGTTACTGACTAACTTTCACTTCAACTTTCTAATTGATGGTTACGTTGACTAGGTTCAATTGCTCTGGAGTTTGTGTTCCACAACCCTGCAGACACTGTAAAGTCAGCGGCCTCTACATGAAGCCAGTGAGTTAAATTGTAACGGACAATTACGCTGAATTATGTTTGAATAATTACATATATCCTTTGTATGTGTAATCGTGTATTATTTCTACTATGATTGATGATTCTGATTCTGTACAGTGAACCTTTGCCGGAACAAACTTCTCGAGCGACCTTGCCTGACTGTTCCCCACAGTGCTACAAATGTAAAAGAGGGTTCCTGGGAGAGTCTGCTCTGTTAGAAGGTCTCAACAGGTTGTCAGCAGTGATGTAAATTGAGACGAGACAGTTGCAACCAAGGGGAAGCAGCCTCACCTCCTGAGAAGTACTCCTGGAAGTGCCAGCTAAGAGTTTGGTCAGGTATTAACCAAAAATGCCAAGGTGATAAGAAACTACCTTGGCTAAAGGGAGATTGACCAAAAAACAAGACACAAGGGATGCTGCGTTTGCCGATAATTTTTCCCCCGGCATTATTTACAGACAGGCGTCCACAGGCAGCTCTGTGTTGCTGGAGACGCTGCAGTTCACGTGCAGACCATGCACTGCCCCTCCCCCACTAGCAGAGTGCTGGTGCAGGCAGTCTTAAATTACAAATCAAGCACTTTATTTCAATGGCTACTTTTCAGGTTTATTGTTTTCTTAAATTATTTAAATGTGTTGACAAAGGACATTTTGTGACGACCTGATTATATCTGTCTTATAATATGTCAGCAAGCAATGCATCATCAAGGCTGTGTTGTAGATGTTGATGAAAGCCTTTTACCCTTGCACAGTGAACCATATGCAGTGCACCCATCCATATGATGCACATTGCACATATAATTTGGGTGATATGAATGTAAGAGGATTGCAGAAGTGACACTGATCTGTGTTTTTGTTTATTATTTTTAAAGAAATGGCAGAGCAGATTCCGAAAACAAATCCAGTGTGGCAGGGTTTACATTTTTATGATGTAAATTGAGGGAGCAAAAGCAGTATCGGCTCCAAATATTGGCTCAAGAAAATTGGCAGCTCGTATCGGTCATCGACTAAGGCTGATGAAAAAAAAAAAATCTGTATCGGCACTAAAATATCCGGTCGATCCCTACTGACAATGCATTTCACCCATTGACCATTCGCATACACTGGGCATGCACCTGCAGAGGCAGATTGTCTAACGTTACTCTGAAAATCTTGGATGTATGAGTTGAAAATACAAAAAATACAACAATGGCAAAAAGAGACCGACAACGAGGTGGAACTGTTACTGAATGAATGCCTACCATACCGATAAGACAAACTGACATGGGTGTCTGCATCGTTGTTTCTAAGGGTCTCCATTTCTTCACATCCGGACTACAACGCAACCCAAAGTTTTCAAACTTAAACAGGGTCATCAGCGTTTCCAAATATCTCCGTTTTAGGGGCTCGGAAACACCAGAGTAGTGTGGACACGAGCCGTAAACATAGCAAAATATATTTGTTTTTAAACAAAAATTTATTAGTGTGGCTGTATTCTAAGGTATAAAGGAGGTGAGCAGCTTCTCTTGGGTGTGTACTAACAAACCTTTGTTTTGTGTACCATCTTTGAGCATTAATGAAGTGTGACAATAGAAGATTTGTGTCTCCATCCTCCTTTGTCAAAGTGGAAAATTGCAAAATTACTACGACAGCAATGGTATCATAACTGATGTAAATCATAGTCCAAACTATGAAAATAAAACAAAGTAAGTCCTATATAAAAGGAGATGATCAATGTAAAACAAATGCAAAACTTGCTAAAATGTTAAACCATCCAAACAAACTCATCCATTATCTCAACAGAGAAATTTTCCCCATGCTGACTTGTAATTGCGCTGAATAAATGATTGTTCTAAATGAAAAACCTAGTACATTTTCTATTTTCCTACCATAATTTTGTTATGTTAAAACCCTAAAACCCCAAATTTGTGTACATAACCAAAATGGTGTCCCAATGTACCCTGTCCGACAGCTTTACAATAGCACTGGCTTTCCACTGAGTAACCCTGCTGACCCACAGCAGAAGACATGTTCTGAAAGCCTACGGACAACGTGGAGAGAAGGGGGGGAGGAGCACAAAGGAGCGGGCATAAACAACTTATTTCAGATTTCACAACAACAGCGGCATGTGATTACATTTTTTTTCCCAGTTATCTGAACCAGATGTTTTTCTCAGCTGTGGCATCCAGGCATAAAGTACCTGCTGTAAAGGTTAACAGGAACACAGCCCTTTTTCCTCACCCGCCTACCGCCCACCCCCCCCATTCCGTTCATTTTTGCCAGAATAACAAGTAACTAGTTCAAATGGATCCCTGATTTGAGAGACCCTGACACATGCAGGAAAATCAATACACACACACACACACACACACACACACACACACACACACACACACACACACACACACACACACACACACACACACACACACACACACACACACACACACACACACACACACACACAGAACACCCATTGGAGATTGTCATTTGGGTCGACTTACTGTGGTGTCCTTCTTGTCGTTCCAGCGTGTGATGAAACTATTCTCTCTCTCCATCTGTTGCACCCGGTCTTCATTGACCTGTTGGAAACACACAAAGACACACAAACACATCAATTCAAACTCAGCCAGTGAAGAGAAACATTAAATTGCTTGATAAAATCAGAAAACCATTTTCAAAGGGAAGATTAAGTCCAGCCCTTAAATACAATACATGGAAGACTAGATTAAACCAGTAAAAATGCATCATACACAAACTGTAGAATTGGGTCGTTCAGCTAACAATTCTGAAACTAATATTGAAGAAGGAAGTTGGCTGTGAGTGTTTGACACAGCTCAGCATCAAGTGGATGCAATTTCTTTCAAAAAGCTCTGTGTGGGGAAATAATATTTTTTTTTATTCCAATTTTTTTTTTTTTTTATAACACCATTATCATTTTCAGAGAACAATTTGCTTTGTTAGAGTTCTACGAATGGAAGAGAAGATTGGGGGAGAAAAAAAAAAACCTCAAAAACTCATCGAGTTGTGTGTGTGTGTTTAGTCCTGATAATGGGCCCCGTCTATGACATGCAGCACAGAACTGCAGCTTTAATTAGAGAGATGTCTCACTCGTTTCATGTCACAGCGTGTGTATTCACTGCTATTGGGCACATGATTGGTTGAGCTTGATGGCTATTTGTCATCCGAATGATGGCGTCCCGAACCGATTTGGAGTGAATGCTCCTCCTTTAACGTCAGAACAAGAGGGATCCAGGCGTTCTGTTGGGAATTAGCAGTCACTCTGTGCTGCGTATCCCATAAGCCAGGCATCTTTCCAAGGGCAACATTGATCCCACACCCCCGCCCATGCGCACATCAGCAAAGTCAAGCCAATTGTGGAGATTTGGCAACAACAGTTCTGCTCTCCAGATGGTTTAAGTAAGAGAGTAAATAAAGTTATGCGTGCAGCTTAGTTTAGATATGCAATATGGTAATATATAAATGCATTCTCTAACCTGTCATTGATTGGAAAGTCATCCTTAATCTAGCAGGGAGACTATATTAGACTGCATGTACTGCACCTTTCCTACAGTGGTTTTAAGCAGAAATATCTCAATTTATCTTCTAGGTTATTGAACAATATGTATATCTTTAATTTTCGCGGTTTGGTGCACATAATTTTTTTTGGAATGTCGATGTGCATTTTATAGAAAGAACTAGAAATCTTCCCACCGTCTGTCACTTGTATCACTTTATCTAATAATGACATTTTGGTCAGTAAACATAATAATCTTTTAAAAAAAATAAATGCTGTGCTGGAATTCCATAACTGCCGTGAGCGGTCATTTTGACCGCCAGATTCCCAACTCTATAATCTCTCATGATAAATACCTAATGCGATATTGTATTATGTATTGTGTTAGTGTGTTATCTTTAGAAAAACGTAATAACACCAACATGTACATTTTAATGAGTTTAATTATACATTTGAGTAGTAATACGTGTTTCAATAATTCATATCGTGGCATAGTAGGCCTAAACCGTAATTATTTCATACATTCATATCCCGAAAATATGGTGTGGAAATTCATTCAACTTAACTCATAACAGCCAAATAACAATTAAAAGTATCTTATTTGAACATTAAGCTATAACCTAACCTGGCACTGCCTCCGTTTTGGCGTCTGCTGCGTTTTGTAACTGCAATGCTAAACCGGCTGCAGTGCACCTTTAACAGAGCTTTTGGTCACACCTGACGATTAAAAACTTGCTGAAATATAACTTGGCTGCTTAGAACAGTGGTTCCCAAACCTTTTTACGTTAAAGACATCCTAAACTGACAAATATCCACGGATCCTCACTTGATAAACTTTTGTTCCAGGGTCCTGTAACGTTTTGCTTTTAGATGTTTTATCACAGAAAGCGTATGAAACCCATGATCAAATGCATAGTCATACATTCTGTAATTTGTTACATATGAATGGAATTACATAAAACATAAATCATTCCCCTTTTTGCTGCGGACCACCTGGAACCCCCTCAAGGAACCCTGGGGTTCCCCGACCCCCACTTTGGGAACCACTGGCCTAGAATCCTTTCTTATTTAAATAGATTGTATATAAGGACGCGTGTTGTAAAAAATCTGATGTTTCTTTCTCTCTTCCTTTATCATTAGGTTATATTTTTCAGCTATCAAAACAGCTCCTCACATAAAGAACAAACTCAGAGTCATAAGCCTGGCCTCATTTTGCTTTAAGCAAAGGATGTCCTGAATAAGATTCCGATGGTACTTTTTGTACCAAAAAAACAAATACAATCTCTGTTTCCTGGAGATGTGTGCTGTCGTTTTGTGCAGAGCACAGTCGGCAAAGCCATTGGCTTCCAGCTTGACATCAAATTAACCAACTAGTTTACCATGATTGGTATGTAGGATATAAAGTATGCAAGTGATACCAATTTTTTTTTTTTTTTTTTTTTTTATTATGTTAAGAGTGTTTATGCAATAAAAATCTGATGTAGGACCACGCTCAGCTCAGCCCTTTGTCACCCTCCTTATCGTCTTTCAATCAGTTCCTCACCACTATCATATGTAAAACATTTTGACTCACATTGAAGAGTGTAATGTAGTTGCTGATGAGGTCACGGATGACGCTAGTTTCCTGTGGGGTTTGTCCCCGTGTCTGGAACAAGCAGGAGGAGAAGACCGAGGCCAGTTTTTCGCTCGGCATGTGGTTGAGGTGGGAACACTGCTGAATCCTGAATCACAGAAAGAAATGTGGTTAGAATAACCAAAATGTAACTACACACACACACACACACACACACACACACACACACACACACACACACACACACACACAAATCAGCACAAACAGTTTCTATCTCTAGCTCAATAACTCTCTCAATCTCTCATGCCCACACTAGACTGTTTTTATTTCCAATGCGTGATTTAAAAAAAATATACATATAAATCTGAGTTTGCTACTCAGAGTTTGCTAATCACTTCCTAGACAAAGCAGCTAGACAAAGCTTAGATTTTGATATATATTTGTCACACACAAGTTTTAATGAAAAGTTTTGTCAACTGAGGTTTTTATTTTGTAGTCATTCCAGCCCGACGGGTCCCAACGGTACCCGACGGGCCAGGCCGGGTTCGGACAGGTATTTAGAAATTATGGTCGGGTTCGGTCATATCAGCGCGATAAGGAATTCGTTGTAAAATGGTGCTGCGGCTCCTTTAAGAGAGCTCAGTGCGTGTGTGTGTGTGTGTGTGTGTGTGTGTGTGTGTGTGTGTGTGTGTGTGTGTGGTAAGTGGGCAGAAGAGAGGTAGAGAAAGAGGAAGCAGACGTGTTGTATATAACCGGAGCAGAGTTGGTGGAATAAGTTTAAGTTTTGTACACAGCAAGGTTATAATCGTTAACGAAAACGAACGAAACAACGAAAACTAGGTGGAAAATAACATTGTTGTCAACTGAAAAAAACGATAACTAGCGACAGAGTACTATTTGATTATGACTGTGTCAGATAAAAGCAAGTGTCTCGCAGTGGAAGGTGGTAAAATAAGTGGACAATTTATTAAAGGGAAAAATCCCACGAATTTGAAAGAACATTTGAGAAGCGCACACAAGGAGGCTAACCAAGGTTACCTTAACAAGCAGTGACAGGGCAAGGAGAACGCAAAGCCCCCTTCCCCCGAAACAGAAGCTTAGAGAGAACACTACAGGTGGGCTTTCACCGGCGACCCGATAGCTGCTGGTTAGTAAATACGCATGAACACTAAAAACTTATCTAAAACTAAGCATTTTCAAAAAATAGAAACTAAACTAAACTAGCAAACCTGCTTTAAAAACTAATTAAAACTAAACTGAATTTGAAAAGAAAACATCAAAACGAAATAAAAATAAAAACTAATGAAAAATGCTAAACTATTATAACCTTGGTACACAGTGTGTGCGGTGTCCGAAATAAACCCGACTGAAAGCCAAGTTCATTCGTTTGCTCACCAGAAAACAAAAACAAGCAGTCTTTTCCTTTTTAGCTTGTAATTTGAAGGACCTGCCACCATATGCACACCACTGCAGCACAGTATCCCTGACTAAATCAGAGATCTGACTAGAAAGTATCTGACTTGATTGGTCAGAAGAAAACAGAGGAGAGAGTGGATCATTAGCAGAGCAGAAGGGACAACAGGCTAATCAGCAGGTGACAAATAGCAACCTCTGAGCTACTCAGAGTGCAGGACCTTTGAGTCTCCACACTTGTTACGTCTGTGATGCAGTGTGGCATCTGTAGAGCTACACCTGTTCTATCAACCACGAGTTCAATCAAAAACATAATGAAGACGAGAGCTATCTAACAATTCTGTTGCTATTCTAATGAGTTATAATGCATAATTTGGCAAAAATACTTATGCTTATTTTTTCAATTCCAATTAAGTGTCATCAATCATCACATTCATCCAAATAGCAAACGGAGGGATAACATTAGTCATGTGTGGGACCTTATTCAAATCATCAAATGGATGTACCAGTGGTGAAAGAAGTACTCAGATCCTTTACTTAAA
>NC_041349.1:18374626-18577126 GCF_004354835.1 Perca flavescens
ATACCTTAAATGGTTTTACAATCATCACATCACAAATAAAGAGTAACTTGTTTTTTCTATTTCCTCCACCAAATATCACAATCTCTGCATCTGCTGCTTTAGTAAACACACTGATCGACTATCGGCACTGACAGGAAACATAATTTAATTTAATAAGAGAGGATTGGTGAAATATAAGTGTTATTTTGGCTAACAAGTACTTTGTACTGTATGTTGAGTGAAACAACAGAAACAATTAATCCCCAAAAGTCTCTCTTAACAAATAATTTGCCTTTTGTTTTCTTTGGCAGATTTTCAAGGGCACAGTTTTTCATTCTGATCCAAACAACACGAGAAGAAAGCAGAGAACTTCCTAGATTGATGTTGACTTGAGAGAGGTTTATTAACAGTGTTATCAGGTAAATGCAAAACACTTGCCATTGTTGTCTGAACAAACGCACGGCAATCCTCTTTTATCCATTTTACAGCTCAGTGGGACATTTTTTATGACTTAATATGTTTGTGTGATAAAGGAACTAAGTCTGCAGCCTTGTTCTCTCCGTAATTTGTACTGGGTGTCCTATAAGAGATTCACATGTTCTCTCTCCCCCCCTCCCCCCAAACATCAGGGGGATTTAGGGTGCTGGTAAACATTTACAGTGGGCGCATTAAGTATTGTTTATTTGACGGGTATTATACGATAACCTCATAATATTACAAGCCCTGTTGCCCATCTTTGCAGAAACCTACCTATAATAAGATAATTTCGCTTAGTCGCTTTATGCAAACTCCTACACTATATACAGCATACGCCATAATATACACTAAATGTCGCTGTCCTGCAAAAACTTAAGTAGTAAGAGAATGTTCTCAAACCATATACAGTAAAAACACTTAAAAGGTGCCCCGTGGAGTTCTGTTTTGTAAACAAACAAAATAAAATGATGTTAACATTTGCGTATCTCACACAAGTACAATGAGTACATTTTTGACCGTTAAATCCCGCATTGTTTACATCCACGTTAACTAGCTAGCGGTCCTCTTCTTCCCTGGTGCACATGTGCGTCCTCGTGCAGGTGCACAAAAAAAACTAAATGGGGACCCATTTAATGCTACTCAAGGTGAAAAACACCGCACGGAAGTTTTAATCTATCAATTTATGTGAAAAAATTCAAAATAATCAAAACTGTTGCCGGCCAAGGTAATGGTTACATAACTAAGGCTACTTGAAAGGAGTTGGAACATTCATTAAGGTTACCGTTAATGTGTGTACTCACAATAGGTAGAAAAATATTAGTCTGATCAGAATTGGGCATTAGCAATTACTCAGTATGAAGTTAACTTCCAAATGAACATGAATCATCACTAACAGCTCTGAACATGTTAGCTATGCTTGCTATATATCTTTAAACTAATTATACCTTTAAATGGACTTCTGTGTGGACACACTGGCTACAAGATATGCTGGACTGCAGTCTTGTGCTGATGCCTATCTTAATTTTTAGATGATTGAGCAGAGCAATGGATTAAAAAAAAAGAAATCTCCATTTAGCCACTGCCTTAAGAAAATGGCACTGAGTGAGTTCAAAGTTAATGTGCTTATCTTGTCTGAAAACTGTTCATTTCAGAAAGTTCTGGGTGGGAAGGCTGATTTGTGCACTGTGACAGGTTAATGATTATCCAACTGTATCTGTCATTTACCCCTAATTTATACTTTGGTTCTAGTTATTTGTGCGGCAGACATCTTGACACAAGACATCACAAAAAGATCAATCCTCTGTCAAGTACACAGCTGAGCCCCCAAGAAGTCATTTTGAGGTAGTGCACTCTTGTTCTTTGGAGATAGGATTTTTATTATTTCATTTATTTATATTGCATTTTCGAACACAAAGTTACAAAGTGCTTCATAGCCAAGACAAATGGATACTAAACATTTGACAAAGATCAATGAAGTAATTGGAACGATGAGCTAAAGACAGTGTAAAAGTGTCCCAGTCATAGGGTTGAGACAAACAGAGAATAAATGACGGACAAGGCAATTAAGGATGAAATAAATGAAAGCAAAATATTGGAGCTTTCACTATACCTCCAGTATGAAAACCCTTTGGTAGGTTTTGAGAAAAGATTTAGAAAATGATCATAACTCTGCCAGCCTGAAGTAAAAAAATAAAAATAAACAGGACCAGGCATTACACTTGCAAAGAACTCCTTATGTAGTTTGAAAAGCAGCATGTTGGAAACATGTAGTAATTTTAATTGAAAAGTGTATTTATTAAATCCCTCACTGCTACGCAGGGGCATCTTTCATGTGGCGGTGTCACTGCAGAGAAAATAACAGTTAATCCCATGTCACAGACTGTGATTCCTAAAGGGATCCTTTTAAACGATCCAGAACCTACCATCCCCCTGACAAAACACAGTCCCTTCTGGCGCTAACGGCTCCTCGGCTGTTACAGTTATGGTTTGAGAAAGCCAGGAATAAAAATGAACACGGCTGCAGTTCTTTATCCCGCCCGAGATGAGAAGATGGGGCTGCACTTTATGCGATTTGATCGACGTCAAGATGTAAATGGATTAAAAAGATCCATTGATTCTCCCCTCCTTCTGTTCGCATCACACTTGAGCAATCGATCAATCTGCCAAAGTATGTGTGAACTTTTGAGCCTTCCCCCGTGACTGGCAGCTTCTCTCCACTGACTATCCTTAAAATAACTGGTGTTTGCCAGTAATGTGGAGATATTGGCAAAATCAATGTTATTGGGCAGAGGAAATCTTAATCATACTTTGACTTAGGGCTGCACGATTATGGCCAAAATGATAATCACGATTATTTTGATCAATATTGAGATCACGATTAATTATCACGATTATTTGTTGAATTTAACTATAACTAATTTTATTGTCACATAGGCTAATTATAACAGCTTTTACATTCATATTGTGCAACATTCCTGCTAATACATCCATATTGTGCTACGTTCCTCCTTTATTGAAGGATACTGTGAAGGAGTATGCCATTTCAGCTGTTGTCTGACCACTTTCATGTCTGCGTTGCACTCTGATGCTCCGAAACCCACGTTAGAGGCAACATAAACACCGCTGCATTTCACGCTAGTAAACACTAATAACATGTTACACTGCAGGTAACGTTAGCCTACCGTTAGCTACAGTAGTAACTGGAATAAACACGGCTAAAATGCTGACAGCTAAACGGTGTAGTGTGACAGGATTCCAACAGCGGGACGTCAAACAGTCTGCTGCTAAAGCTATGAGGTAACAGACACAAACTAGCACTGGTCACTGCTGTTGTCTGAAAAACAAAACAGACGGGACAAAATGTTGCGTTTACTGGTAAACATCGTGACCGGCTTATGACCAACTGCTACCTGTTGTGGAATTTTCCTCACGTTACTCTGTCCTCTGTGACTGTCTACATCTAGAAACTAAGCTGCGCGGTGCAGGGAACAACTCTGATTGGCTCATGGAGGCACGTGATCAGATAGATTGGCTTTGCAAAAACTTTGATAAGGAGCGTTCTATGAACGGAATGACGCATTTTAAATATTGCTCGGTCATGCAAATTTGATCGTGGGAAGCCAAAATCGTAATCATGATTAATATTCGATTAATTGTGCAGCCCTTCTTTGACTGAAACTTGATGTCGCATCACATTATTGACCTTGGCCTCATATTAACAGAACGTCTTCTCGTATACACGTCTGTGGCATCTTCTCCTTCTTCTTCAGTTAAGTTGGACGGTTACGTTTTTGGAAATTACAAAGTATATCAAAAATAGTGAACGTGAATTTTAATAAAAGCCAGAAATCTCAGCAATTGACCACAATATACAGATATGGTCATTTTAGGCTGTGAGATTTTAAATGTATTACAGTGTTTCCTCTATGTTGATTTGACCATTGCGGCCCCCCACGGTAACATTTCTGCCGGTATCAGAAATAGGGCTGCACTGTTAGAGTGCATGTCGGAGAATAGTGCGGACACACAAGGATAACTAGCCAGTTGAGATTGTGTGTGTACGTCCTTGAGAACTGTAAGTCGTATAATTTATGGGGATGATTTATTTCCTTTAGGATTAAAAATAATCCTAAAGGAAACACTGTATTACATGTATTGCGTATTAAAAGCTCCACTGAAGCTATTTAACCAGGAACTGTTTGTTCGATATTGTATTAACCAAAAATGAGTTTAAAAAAAAATTGTTTTTTTATGTAAATAATAATGCAAGAGGTCAATCATGTTCAGTTCAGTATGGGCTCTGTGAAGTCTCAGAGCAAAATAAATTGATTTCAATGGAACTGCCGCGATCATTGGATTGTTCACAAAGTACAGCAAAAAAAAACAAACACATATTTCTCTGTTGCTGACCTTTTAGGGAATAGAGATACTTGGGCAGCTATTATATTAGCTGTGTCACAACATCCACTTTTACGAGGAACATAACTTAACAGTGCTCACATATTATCTGGTTAACAAGGACTACAAGACATAGTGAGAAATAGAAAAATAATGCAAACAGCAGCATGCTTACTGAGCTCCTGTAGCTGTTTGAGTTGAAGAACTTCCTCCTCCCCCTCCTCCTTTCCTGAGCTAAAGTGCAGGACAGAGCCTCCCAGCAGAAACCAGCCCACCCTCCAGTGGTACAGGTCATGGCCTTCTTTGTAGTGCAGTCTGCCAATCAGCTCGCCGTCTTTCTGCGCCAGTCCCTCGACTTTAGACGGGATGAAGCACTGTGAGTCACACAAAGAGATGGAACAGGCTCGGGAATAAGAAACTTCAGGTTTAGCAGCTTGAAACTTCTTACTGTGGCGTGTCACCTCAAAACAAAGTGCAACACAACTGGGGCAGCCTTCTTCCTTTGCTCAGTTTCTGGTCCCTGGTTGAATTATTTTCCATGTACATTCCCCTTTCTCCTGCTCAGCTCTGGCTGGCCGTTGGTTAGGTGATTCAAATTGAAATACGGAGGTTTGGAAGGCTTATGGTACAGATGGAGAGACATTTGGACTAATGCAGCTAGACCTCCCACTATCTTTGACTGGGTTGCCTGGGATTGAAGAAATAAAAAAGGGAATAGGGGACATAATTATGTAGGCTGTTATTACAACATCCTGTCAGAATGTGGGGGGACAGATAGTAGACCACTTGTCTTATTTAAAGAAGCACAGGCAGCATGGGGCTCACTGAGGATAATGTGTGTGTTGCAAAGTAGCAGAGTAAATGTTAAAGTACGGATGTGCTGTACTTCTGCAGCACATTCACAGTTTCTTCTTTGTAACTTTTAGTGAAAAACAAACTTAAAAAAGGAGGCAATGGAAATAAGTGTGTTTGTGTGTGTTATATGCAAAGTGTGTCACCTTTGTTAGCGCCTGGATCCAGTCATGCTGCGTTTCCTGTGTTTCAGCACCGACAATCAGTACTCGCTCCGTCTGCAGGTACAGCTCCACGGTAAACACAGCCCTGCCAAAGACACACGGCTCACTATTAGATATCTGGAATGGAAAGTGTCCTCACAAATACATGCATGCAGGGAACAAGCACCCAAATCTATGCACATTTGCACACATACAATTAAAAACAGACATGCTGACTGTCTATGGAACACACTGTGAAAATACAGTATGCTGGTTAGTCCTATAAAAGTAAATGATATGAATGAATGAATGAATGTGGGAATACACATTAACCCTTTTTATTGTTATACAGTAGCTTTGCTACAGCATGCTATAATATAATGTAAACTGTCATGAATGTGTTTTTATACAATGTGTGTCAGTCAGTAAGTAAGGAACATTCACTCCCCTGGGTTGTGAACAAGAAAATGTAGGTGCAAATTAGGTCATATACACATCAGCTATATAATCCTTAAAAAAAAAAAAGAAAAAGCATGCATGCACTTCCACACTCATTCATCCACACACACTTGCAGGCAAAACTGTTGCTGTCGGAAGCAAAAAAGCAGCTATTAATCTTTCTTGGTCTTTCTCCTCCTTTCTCTCTCTCTCTCTCTCTCTCTCTCTCTCTCTCTCTCTCTCTGTGTGTGTGAAGGTACAGAGGTCAGAGTATCACTATCTTAATGGTTTGAACACTGCCAAGAGGTGGCCCCTATTCCATTGGTACGCTACAGTGAGGGAGGCTCTAAATGCTACAGCGATGGGTGTTTAAGGTGGTGTGTCAGGGGGGTCACGGCAGTGCTGAGTTGCTCTCTTCTGAAGTGTTTCAACGGAACAGGCGAGACAGGGGTGTTTGTGTGCCCTCGCCACCCTATTCTTCCTTCTTCTTTCTGTCTTTCTTTCTTTCTTTCTTTCTTTCTTTCTTTCTTTCTTCCTTCCTCCCTCATCCCTCGTCCCTCCCCCCTCCCCTCACCGCAGGTGTGCGGGCGCTTGTTAGAGGGGGTCCCAGAGGAAGAGCGAGGGATGGGGTGCTGGGCAAATGGTATCGTAAAGTAATACTTGTTATTCCTCTTCTTTCCTATATCTTGTTTATTTTATCCACATTTAAACAGGAAATGGTGCACTACAATAACCTGCTTACTGTAAAATTAGCATTTACATGCAACTGGTCAGTGATGAGGATTCTCCCTTACCTTAAAAAATAATAATAATAATTATATATATATATATATATATATATATATATATATATTTTTGGGACTGAGCATTTATTACTTCCGAGAGGAGAAACTAGTGTGGTCGCCCATGTACAGTGACAAAGAAGGAGAGACACAAGTGAGACAGGTCGAAGCAGCCAACATCTGAAAAGACAAAGTGCCACAACAACTAAACACTGACACACAATCTATAACATATCCCAAAAGGACATTAGTGTAACTCGGGAGCACATTTAGTCACTAAATGTAAATTCATGTAAATTCATTAATTTATCACTTATTACTTATCACTTATCGATTTTAGGCTAGACTATAGGCCTTATTTTAATTTATTTTGTAGTCAGACTAAGAGCAGTATTGAGCTTATTGAGCAGTATTGAGCACTACACATTCTCATGTGCTAATTTGAATGTGCTACAGTAAAAAAGTACTTTCTGTTGTTGAGGGAAGTTTGACAGAGCTTACACATACTGTTCCTAGAGGAGTAAATCTGCTGCACAAGGTATCTATATGTATTTCTGTAGCCTTTTATTTTCTCCTTAAGGCTTTCGCATGCTCTGAGGAAGTCTTAATTCCCCAGCCCTCATATATCTAACCCATCTTGCTGGCAAAGTTAGCACCTGAGCCCTTCTAAAAGTATTTTAAAAATTCTGCTATATTTATTGTCGTGTTAGAGAAGAAAACAGTGAGAAAGAGAAAGAAATGTGTGTGCAAAAAAGAAGCCAAAAAGACCAAATATAAAAACAGGAAAAGAGAAGAAAGGCTTGGTTGCAAGGTTTGGAGTTGAATTTGAAGGTCAAAATAGACTTAGAAATATTCTTGTTAAGACAGGGGGGATGAGTCAAAAAAGTCCAGTGAAAACCTCAACTTATCACCAGCCAACATACTCCCTTTGCATTAATTCCTTAGGAGTGGGTTTGTAATATTCATACAACTTTAGCAGACGAATGTGTCGGGGCCACGCTATAATTCACGATGTCCTCTGCCACGGTGAAATTACCCAAATGTTGTGCTTAATGGAAGCGACACCTACAGCCTCCTGTAGCGTGGCGATAGGCTGCTGGTGGGAGTGTGTCATCTGCATATGTTAATATTCATGAGCAGCAGACAGTCAAGAGGTGAAGCGTCCCCGCTCGCTCTGCGCGCAGGCATGCTGGGAACGCTGGAAGTTGCAGAACTGAGAGGGAGTGAGGCAAACTTTAATCTATTGAAACGTACAGCCATTATGACCGCTAGCAACAGAGAAATAATAGCTTTTTCGGGGGGCGATGCCATGACCTGTAACTGGGATGTATGCGCTAAGCTAAAAATGGCACATGTCACTGTTGCTTTGTAGCGTCTGTGCACGCAAAATATCATCACTGTAACCTGTGACTGTTTGTTTGTGTCCAGCTCATTAGAAAGGTCACAGTTTTAGCTGGCCAGATGTGTTTCTAATGGCTGTATACATAACATTTACAAATAAAAGCATTGTTTTCTCTTCATAACATCTGCTGCTGTCATTAAGGACCTGGCTTATGCTTTGATCAAAAGCCATTTTCAGGCTCTTCGCTCTGAAACACACACACACACACACACACACACACACACACACACACACACACACACACACACACACACACACACACACACACACACACACACACACACACACACACACACACACACACACACACACACACACACACACACACACACACACACACACACCCCAATGGGAGAGGGTGAGCAGAAAAGGATCGAGACATCTGTTTAGTCTTAGTGTCTTTGTAACACTTCCAGGAAAATAAAGAAAAGTTTGTTGTCAGAGCAACTTTTTAACTAAATCATAATCGGAGAAGCGATAGGGGAGGAGGCACGGTAAAGTGAACGGAGGAAGGGCAGTTAAAGCTGCGTCCTTCGCCTGCATCTCCGCCAAAGTAAACAGGAAATATAGCACTCATAAAGCTGTGATAGGTTCTGTTAAATTGAATAATGCTCAAGTTAAGATTATGCTAATGAGACATATGATGAGGTGGAGAATCTAGGCAGAAGCCTGTGTTTATGTTAGTATATGGATTACAGTAAATGTAATTTAGCCAAATAAAATAAAATAAATCATATGAAAGGCATTTGTGTATGTATGGCATGTGTGTCCTCAAAGCAGGTTGAACAATCACATATAAATTATGATTTATTGGCATTTTAAAATAGGTCTCATTGTAAATGGGTATGTGTATGCGTGTGTGTTTTAGAGCAAAATTGAATGTTGAGTGAAAATGAAAGCCCTATAGCCCGCCTGCACTGCTGTTAAGTATGAATTACGTAAATGATCACTTAATACACAGAATTTAGATCAATAATAAATATTATATACTAATATTAACACTCCAATAACCATATTTAGGTGATTTTCAAGGTTTGACTTCAATTGTGGAAATCTACCCTAAACCATTTAATCCTTAAATGTTTAGGTGAAGAAAATATTAGTACTCAAAATCAAATCAAGTTTTTCTGATCTAACCTCAAAAGTTGACAACAGATTTTTGGACGTAAAATGTTTTCACAAGACAGCAGCAATATGTACATACAGTAGTGTCTTAGTATGTGTGTGTTCATACCCTGCTCCAGTCATCATTGCTGTGTTGCTGACAGCCAGGCTAACCACCTCGGTGACGTCCACCCTGCCGATTGCCGATGAGCTTCGCTCGCTCTCGTAGTAACTCAGGAAGCCGCCCTCCAATGTACACCAACGACGTGCCATGTCTGAAATATACACACCATCATGTAAGCACAAAAATATACAGACAAATGTAAGATAGACCACATACAGAATTTACACATTTTGTATTACCTACTTCCAATACTAAAGCTAATCCTACCAGGTTGTTTGAGGACAGTATCTACGATCATGAGAAAAAGATGTATTATTATATGACTTCAATGTATCCTTTAAACCTTTTAAATCTTCTAAATATTAAATGCAGATCTTAAAGCAAGACTATGGCACTTTACTGAACAGCAGCCCCTGTGGCCACAAGTGGTGTTACAGTATAATGGCACATTATTAATAAAACAATTCTCAGTCACTTTGCCTTTATGATGCAACCTAAATTAGAGCAAGTGGAAAGAGACCACAACCAGGAAGCAACAAACTTGACTTCTGTTTTTTGTTGTTGTTGTGATAAAGCCATTAAAATGTTCCATGGCCTACTAATATAGGGGAACATATGGTAGAACAAAAAGGGAAGGGTCATAAATACAGCACATTGACTCAGTAATGTCAGTTAGACAGCAGTATCTACCTTAAGTTTGCTAATATTATCCACCAAAGGCTACTTGTCATACCAGACCAAGTAAGGCTGTAGCAGCAAAAACACATACGTTCACACCGCAAGTCTTAATGCCTGATTCTGATTTTTTGCTCAGATACGATTTTTTGTTTGGCTGTTCACATTACCTTTTAAAATGTGGCCTATATCAGATTCCAGTGTGAACTGTTTGCGGTTTTGAAATGACCTGCATGCGCAAAAGAACAATAACAATGACATCAGACGCAGCACGCTGTTGCACTAAAGTTAGGGAGGTTATGGAGGAAGTCAGCATTTGCTTTTATTTTTTTATTTTGTATTAAAATGTTTGTGTCATGGCAACCATAACATCAATGCGCAGGTGCTGTGGAGGAGAAGACTGAAGAGAAAGAGAGACACATTTGCGGGGTTATGGCTGCAACTTCACTAAAAGGAGGTCTGTGTGACCGGACGGCCAATTTGCACTTCAGGACCGCTACGGACTTCCACCACTCTGGCTTCGCCCTCGCACACGCTCCACCTCCCCGGCGGTGCGGCAACTCGGGCCGGTGGTGCGCCCGACCCCGAGGGACCGGGATCCCAAAAGTCACATCAAATCCGCCTTGGCTGTTCACACTGCGGTCGCATTGAAAAAAATCAGATCTGGGTCGGATTCAGGACCACATGTGGAAGTGGCCTGAATCTGATCTGAAAAAGGATTTGGGCCACTTTGGCCTGCAGTCTGAACGTAGCCATAGTGAACTGAATTCAGCAAAAGTGCATTGTAACGCAATAGAGGAAGATACAACGCTAGAGAAAAAAGAACATCCATACTGTAATCAGTAAAAGTACAGTCTAAAGAAACATCTCACTGTTGAAGACCAGAAGATTGAGTTTGTGTTTCAACTTCATGATGCCAATTAGATGACTTATGTGAGGACAGTCCCACTTTCCTCTGTCCATTAGAGAACAACTAAGTCAAGCTTATTGTAAACTGTATGTAAGGCCACACACGCATACGCACGCACTCACACGCACTCACACACACACACACACACACACACACACACACACACACACACACACACACACACACACACACACACACACACACACTTAAAAGACTTAAGAGACTCCAAGTACCGAGCAGATTTCAATCAACAAACATGATCTCAGTGGAAAAGCTGGAAAACACACAATATTGTCTTTCATGACTGTCTGACTGTGCGATTTACATAGCCAATGAGCATGAAGTTCATGAAAACATACCTAATTTTGGATTTTCAAAGTCACCGTGCCATCTGCTTTTGTGTTCCTGAACACACACACACACACACACACACCCACACACACACACACACACACCCCCTGTCGCTTGCGACTCCAAAGTTTCCACTGCATTCATCTCATGAATATGCTAATTGTGCATTCCTCTGCCAACTGTGTGTGATGTTTCTGAAGGAACAGATATAGTTCCAATAAAAAAGGAAGTGTCTACAACTGGCTGTTAAAAGAAAAAGGTTGTGATAAGCATAGGAAAGGAGGATGTCAGTTTCACCCTATTCACCCTTGCACTGCCTCTCTGTATGGCTCTCTGACTTTTTCTCTGCCTTTTCTATCAAAAAAACAAAAAACAATCTGGACACAGACAGCTTTTAACACTGAAAAATGACTAATATATTGTTGCTTACTGTGGCATTTAGAAAATACTGTTCGTCTGACCCCACTTTGCAGCTGAAGAATCATCTTTATCCGAGACCAACCGTGCATGTAGCAGTTTTGTATGTGTGGGAGAGGGAGAGAGAGACTCTGGTATTTAAAGTAATTTCCAATCCAATCTATCTGACAGGACGCACTGTTGTCTTGGTGACAGGAAAGATCGTAATGCACTTCACTTCCGTTCCAAATGTGTCCCTGGATTGCCTACATTTTTGAGAAAATGTCATGTCCATCATTTCCCACCAGGGGATAGTTAAGTCTTATTTTGAAAAAATTCTGCCACAATTATTTTAAATAGGTTCCAATAATCTCTGCTTTCTTTAGCCAAGCTAGCAGCATGGCTGTACGGATGGCAAAGTCAGTCAGTTTGTTGCTGGGTCCACCACTGAAATAGCTCAACAACTATCAGAATGATTGCGATAAAATTCAGCACAGATATCTACAGTGTCCAAAGGATAAATCCTAATGACTTTGATGATCCCCCGACTTTTCATCTAGAGCCACCAGCAGGTCAACTTCTTAACTCATCCAGTAAAATATCTCAACATCTCCAAGATGGATTGTCAAAATGTTGGTACAGCCAACATTCATTCATTCATTTCTCCCAATAACTTTTGTGATCCCCTGAGTTCCTCTAGCAGCACCAGCAAGTTGACATTTGTGGTTTTGAGCTGACAACTGCTGGATTTATTACCATGCAATCTAGTACTGACATTAATGATTTTTTTGAACTTTTGTGAATGCTTGACTTTTCATGTAGCACCATCATTTGGTAAAAAATGTCAATTTGTCCAAAACTTTGGTTTATCTAACAGTTCGGTTGTCTTTACAAAGGGAATATCAGCCTCACAAAGCTGCAAGCCATACAAGTTGGAAAAAGACGGGAAACCACTGCCTCGGACCAGTAGTTCTGATGGGAACCCAAGATGATTAACATGAAAAAAAGTACAAAAAAAAAATTATTTCTCCCCTTTTTCATTGTAAATTACTGGATAACTAGATCAATATAAATAATAATACAACAGATTTTTAAACTCGAATTACTGCCTTGCAGTTGTTTGCCTCCGCCAACCAGTCAAGTTGCAGTTTACATCCATGTATAATGTAGTAGTAGTAGTGAAGACTTTGAAGGGATTTAATAAAAAGCATTAAGTGTATTTTATGGCAAAACGTGGATACGTCACACACTGTCAACCCGGCAGCACAGAAGATCTATAGAATCGCCACAGTTTTAAGATTAGTGTCACCAATTCAGTATCTGAACAAATGTGAAATATGGTCACAATCTCCCCTTCTGTTCCTGAGTCATGCCCTTGAATAATGAAAAAGAAAAGCACTTTTGGTTAACCTTTGACCTGTTGGGTATGAAATGTCATTTATTTCTCAATTTAAATTAATAAACATTTGTGGGAAATGTCATGATTAGGGTATGAATGCTTTAGTGTTAAAAATGTGTTACGAAAATCACAGTAACCTCGACCACCAAAATCTAATCAGTTCATCCGTGAGTCCAAGAGGAAGTTTGTGCAAAATTTGAAGAAATTCCTTCAAGTCATTCTGTTCCATACTTTCATGAGAATAGACGGTAGGATGGAAGGACGGACAACCCAAAAACATAATGCCTCCGTCCCTAGCTGTCGCCGGCGCAGAGACAGACATTACTTTGTCTCGATTGTCCTAAAACATCAGGAATATTAATACATCTCTTCTTCATGTTGGCACATGTGGTAGGCTATACAGATCCTGTCTCCTTGAACTTTTTCGCACTAAATCTTTCATCACTGAATAAAAGCAAAAAAAAATACATTTTTAATTTCCTCTCAACCCCAAGGAGAAAGACACTAACAATCCCACTTTGAATCCTGTGGACGCAAATTGCTACGGGACCCTGGGTCCAGACAGTGAATGGACTCACTACTCGACCAACCCGTTTCTGAAGAATTATCCTAATAATAGGCAGCACAGCCACAAGAACAGATGCCCACATCAGACTGAGGACGCAGAAGGTTAGGAAAGGAGAGGGATTAAAGGGGGGCCAAAAGTTGTTGACAGACTACAAATGTTTGACAAATGTAATTTCAAATACAGTTTCCCTTTTGGGTTTGCATTGTAAATGAATATGAGGGATTTGGTAGACTGAGGAGAAGACAGAAGAGGGTATGATGACAGGAATTAGCCATATTCATGGAGGCCTGAAGGTAAGAGAATATCTCAAACCAGGCAGGAAGATGCACCCATATGACCCAATATAGAACTCTTAACCAGTGGTGTGGCTGTCATTTCAGTTCCATAATGACTACAGTGTAAATGTGGAATAGCTGCAATGAGCTTTACTCAGTTGAATGTAACTATTATTCAGCTATGCTGGGATATGTGGCACAATTTATTTCCTAACACAGCAGTGAATGCTTTTGGATCCCTTCAAGATATTCCACCAGGAAACTGGTGCACATCACCGAATCGCACGCATCCTTCTTCCTTCTTTGTTTGTGGTGCAGCATTTCCTAAGCGGGTGGGATACTACTAGCTTCTACACAAGCACCCGTGCGATGGGGGGGAACAATAGTGCTTGATTTACAATCAAGCAGCTGCGTCCATTGCCAGCTGTTCCCCACACTCAGCAATGGCCCCGCGGCCCAGCCGTTCTCCGCGGGAGTCCGCAACCAGCCGCCAGAGACAGCGCTAGCGGAAGCCAACCGTGGTATATGCCTCCACCAGCTAAATTGGGCCAATTAGCTTGTACGCCAAGAGTGCTCCCTGCATAGCATTTTCCGGAAAAAATCTCTGTTCCTTCCGGAAATGGAATCTCTCTTTTTCTCCATTTTTTTCACCTCCTCTCTCACTTCGACAATTTGTAAAATTCGCTTAATGCTCCAAGTATGCAAGATGAGCAGGTTGATTAGTCTAATCACGTCATCAATGTGGCAATTAACTGCCGTTTTGTACCTTGACTGAATGGCCCAGGTTACACAATCACATATTTACTATAAAAGTTTTGACTCTGTCTACTGCTTTATTCTTAACTGCACTGCTTTACCCAATGTCCCCCTACACTTTTTATCGACATGGCATAGGCACCCATTTCAGTATGCATCGAAAAAGCAGGCGCTGCCCCTTTCCACTGAATCACCCTTTTTCCTTCCTCGCTCTCCCATCTCTCCCCCTTCCGCCAATCTTTTGCCTATCTCGCCATCAGACTAAAATATCTGTGATGGAGACATCTGCTGGACAGCTTGTCAGGGGGGCTGGAAATGGAAATCGAGAAACTGAAGGGATCTGAACGATCTGTCTGTGCCAGAATTACAGCCCACTTCATTACAGGGAGAAATGGACAGATATGGCATAAGATAAAGAGAGAGAAAAAAACCCTATCTGCAATGTATTTCTGGCAGAAGCAACTAGTCACTCATTTAGGCAAGCAGAGGCACAGTAATATGAGCACTCCAAAAGCATATTAGATAAAGACAAATTGTTTATACAGGCTTTGTGTACTCCTCGTAAAATATAAAACAGAATAACATAAATGTGACTGCATACAAACTCCACTTCCATCATTTAACATCCTTTGACAACTATTTTTTTTTGGCATAAACTATAAAGAATATTTGGTTTATTATCAAAAAACGGACTCCAGCTTTGTAGATGCAAGTAATTGAATGCTCATATGGGCTCAGATTTGTGTCCTCAATAAAACTGTAAACATAATTCTACTTCTCTCAATTCTCTCCACACCACCTCCTCCCTCTCCTCTCTCTGGCAGTTGTGAGTTACTGTTGCAGGCAAAAACAGAGCGCAGCTGATGAGGAAAAGACAAAACTAATCAGAAATTAGGGGTGCCATTTCCCTGCTGCCACTCACCATTTCAGACAGTAACTGCCTACTGTCTCTCTTTTCCTCCCAAGACTCTCATGAGCGTACAGACACACAGCTGCACGCAAAGCATGTCCATACTCTTTAATGTGAAAGTAGCACTACCCGTTTAGGGGGAGACATAATTTATGCTAGAATCAACTGCGTGAAGCTGATATGGAGCGTAGCTCAACTGAACAGCAAACAGCTAATAAAGTGGTGCCACGGTGGAGAATAAACCTGTTCAACCTTGATTTCAGCACAAATAAAACAAGGAATACTGTTTTTCTAATCCTAATCTATATTCCCTATATTTTTTCCAAACGCTAAGTAGCACAGTATTTTATTTGATTATGGTGAACTGGCACAATGAACCCCCATGCTACCTACGTCAAGGCCATTACCAAAATTGCTTGCCAAATTAACTTATCTGGTAATCTCAATTTAGCTCCCATCAGCGGAAGCATGAAAGCCTATTGGAGTTGTTTCCAGACAAAAAGTTTAAGATGTTGTAGCAGAGTGCTTTTATTAAGCCCTGAGCACAACCAATAAATTATTAAGAACTTGGGTGCATCTATAGACCATCTAACCATTAGCCTGAGAGCGAAAGGCATCCCAGAGTACATTCAAAAATACCTCATCCCTCCGTGCTCACAAAGTCCTGACAGCGCTTCCTCGGGATTGAAGAAGTTGGAATGCATTGAGTTTTAAACCCAAACCCTCTGAATTTTTTAATAGCTGCAGCTGCAGTTAAGGTGCCATTAAAGCACAAAGGCCAAACTTGCATGGCTCTTCATATTAAATAGATGACATAACAGGGTGTTTATCTGTCGAAATACTACAAGTACTTATCTGAGGGGAGAAAACGCTGGAATGGTCCGGTGTCTATAAGCAGCACAAAATGCAGAACAGTGACTAAAATGGACCCCGACGTAATGGAAACCTGAAGCCTTAAGTCCATCTCAAGCAGGAGCTCACTGATCTGTTGGTGGAACTACAAACCACACATTGTCATAGCAATGGGTTTTTATACAAACAGCCAATATAGTTCTTTTTATGCAATTATTGTAACGTGAGGAACCACACTGGAAAGACAAATGCTTACTTAAAGCTGCTCTAATCAATATTTCTATATCAACGATGGATTAAATTACTACTTGCAATGTAAAAGAGGTTGCTCATACTGATGAACCAACAGATAAATATTAACCAACACTGCAGCTCCCCTCAACTTTAAGGATTGTTTCGGTATTTTTTTTCACATCATGGTTTACAGGATTAAGTCTTAAGCTACGTTCACACCACAAGTCTTAATGCCTAATTTGGATTTTTTGCTCAGATCCGATTTTTTTTTTTTTGACCTATATCAGATTCCAGTGTGAACTGTTTGCGGTTTCTAACTGACCCACATGCGCAAAAGAACAATAAGTGTTGATAAGAGAATCAGAGTTTCCTCTGGCTTCGCCCTGCTCAGGCATAGTTCACCATCTTTCGGGTCCTATCGCACGCGCTCACGCTCCACCTCCCTGACGGTGCAGGTGAGACGGGCTGTTGGTGCGTCCGACCCCAAGGGACCGGGATCCCACCTCAGCCGGCGCGCGTCAGCCCTCACTTTCATTGCGCCAAGGGGCGACCCTCTGACTCGCGCACGCATAGACTCCTTGGTGCGTGTTTCAAGACGAGTCGGGTGGGTTGCCGACATCGCCGCAGACCCCTGACGCCTTTTACGTGAGCCGATCCCCGCCCTGGCTACGCAACGCAGTTGGGGCACACTGAGGACAGTCCGCCCCAGTTGACAGCCGCACCGGGAGAAGAGAGGGGGACCCCACCCCTCCCCGTGGAGAGAGAGGGTGCAGCGAGGGTTATTGAGGTAAAAGTTGCATCAAATCTGCCTTGGTTGTTCACACTGCAGTCACATAAAAAAAAAAAATATCAGATCTGGGTCTGATTCAGGACCACATATGGAAGTGGCCTGAATCTGAACAGCAAACAAACATAAAAATGAAGACCCAAATTGCAATACATTGAAATGATCCTACAAATAAATGGGAATTAATTCCATCTCTACAAATAATGAGGATTTCAATAGACTCTGGTAAGAAGTTCTCCTTCTCCTCTAAGGGGCAATTTCTCAGACCTCAGCGCTGTTCATTAGCCAGCATGTACAACCACCAATGAGAGCAGAGCATGTGTGGGTTGATGGAAATGGAGATGGATGTCTTGCCCAAGACGTAAGAGATACAACTTATTCAAGTGGCAGGTAGCTGCAAGCTGTCACCCCAACCCGGAAACCTTCTATCCCCCATTTCTCCTGCATCCCCCCTCATTCTCCACCTTCTCAATAACCCCCTTCCCCAGGGGCAGCATCCAAAGCTGGCTCCTTCTCCTAATTACCCATGGGCCCAAGAAACGCTCCAGCTGTTGGGAGAAGTGGGACTATTGCAGAGCAGGAGGTGCAGCAGCAGCTGAGGAGTTGGGTGTGAAATGGAACCTGATTAAAAGTTTTAAACTGCCTTAGAAGACAAAAAAAGGAGAATTCTGAAGTTTCGGAGGTAGCATCTCTCAGGTGGATTTAGAAAGGACCTGTACCAAAATTGTTTAATATATTTTTATCTGAATTTTTTTAACCTGGCCCTAATTTACCCTGTACTTCCGTAGAGCATTCACTGCTGTGTCGTCTAAGAACAGCTTTCTGTCTGACAACTATTCCCAGAGGAACGATGCATTTGAAAGACAGATTCATTGATCGTTTTGACTGGACTGTTTGGTGTACGGATTAAACGATTGGCAGTTTGACAACTGACTGACACTGATTGATCGTTCAGCGCTTAACTGGAGTAGACCTCTGACAAACACGCAGTTTAAATTGCTTACAAATGGATTGATGGATTGATTGGCCTTGTCGGGGGTTTGCAAAAATGGAATTTACACTAACCATCTCTTCCGCGACGGTCCAGCGTTGTCTTGGCAGGGCCAGTGGAGATGTAGAGGAAGCCATCCATGAAGAGGGAAGCATCAGACAGGAAGGTGCACTCCGAACACTGCTCGAGTCTGGGGAAATCTACAGTGAGGGGGAGACACAGTAAATGAGCATGGAAATGGGTTTCCCCAATTAATGTAATGGTGGCACCAGTCTGATGCTTCATTTGCACTTATGTATCATAATTTTACCTGAAGCTGTAATATTCAAGTACTAATGTTAAACATAATTTCATATAAGCTGAAGGATTAAGTGGTCCTTATGGAACGTATAGAGGAAATTATCGTACCTCTGAATAAACCATTAAAAAAAACATTGGATTATCCGAAAAAGGTACGACAGGCTATATTACAGGACTACAACTAAATCAATTAAAGTGGTTCAATAAAACAGAACAGTTAGGCTATGTTGTGGTTAGGAGTGATTAACAAAATATCACAATATCATTAAGAATGGTTTCCCAATATCAATAAATCACAGTAAGCAAAATAACATAATAATCAGTTTGATGTCCAATGCAACAAACTGTAATTCAGTGCTGTGTATTCATAGAAGAAAAACTCAAAAAAATTCCTTTTGGTGGTTAATAATGTAAAATTGCTAAGAAGCATCACTTTGGGAAACAACATTTGCTCTTCACAGCCTCATGATACGGTTCCCCTGAAAATATTTAATCACCAGCTATGGTATTAAATCTGTTAAATCAAGTATGCAATCCCACAGTGCACTTTGTGGTACACAGCATTATACAGAATATAGCATCTATTATCTGTCAAGATGTCCAGCACTAATCCCAGATGCCATTCTATTTTATTATCCCACTCTATTATAGTTAAAATCCCTAAAAAGATCTGTCAACCAGAAAACATGGATTCATGGCTCAATTATGGCACAGCTCCCCATTGTTGAAGTGCCCTTAAGCAACACTCTGGATCCCTACCAGCTTTATTATTGTTGATCCTAAACCTGAGCTCTGACCTCCATGTGGAGAGTATTTCCCTGTGGGCTTCAATGAAGCTGCTCAGTATATCTATTTTTCCCACAAAAAGCATAAAAAATAATTATAAAAGCTACTGTGTGTTTAGTCATGACCTGGTCCCGTGGGCATTCAGGGGCAAAGATAAGATGTTCTGAAAGAATTTCAAGGCACAAACCTCCATGTACTGTATCTGCTAAAAAAATGTTATGTTCTGTACTCTTTCCTTTCCTTTCCTTTGTCCAAATTAGAAACCTTCCTCCATCATTTCTCTCCTTTTCTTCTAAAATCCCTCTTCTCACCCTTTCTTGCTAGTTTTAGAAGCTCCCCACATTCAACCTTATCGTTCTCAAATTCAATTAGCTACAATTCTGGGGTTCAATTTTCTGTCAGAGCCTTGGCAATATGTTACAGATTATATCTTCACTACCTCCAGCTCTCTCATCAAGCAAGGTAAAATAACTTTAATTGAAACCACTTTTAATTGAAGGGACATTTCCACCCTTTACTGTGACCGCCAACACCTCATCTCAGGGCCGCGTATCATTCCACAGAGAAAAACAAATCCATTAATTTAAAAAGACAGCTTATTCTGAATATTAGGGGTGCACGATTCAGAAAATGTCACGATTCAATATTGATTTTTAGGCTCAAGATTCGATTCAAAAACAATTCTCAGTATATAAATGTAATTAATTTTCCCATGTGATTGCAGTAGACATACAATTTAAAAGAAAAGAAACACAACAAATTAACTGTAGTTTGATATTACTTTATATGTCTTCATATAAAAATAAAAACTTTTGCAACTAAAAACTGCAAAGTGCCAAGCTTTGGCCAGCTTTCAAGTACATTTAATTCAAGTATAAAATAAAATTAAATGTTAAATAAAAAGAGCTTTTTGTTCAGAGTTTGGTGGGAGTTTAGTTTGTTGTTTAGCCGAAATGTGCCCAAACTCTCACCTTCAGTGAGGATGGAGCAGGTTGAATAATTCTTTCTGTGAGGTTTGCCATTGTTTGCGCCGACTAACCTACTTCTGCTGCACTCGTTCTTCTTTTGATGACAAGAGTGCTCAGGCATCAGTGTGAATTCAACGCAGCTCCATCTATGGGAATGGTGAGTTAAACTCATTTCAGGACTATAGTATACATGCCATTACAAAATGGAATTGTTTTTAAATTTTTATAAATTATTTTTTAAGTCTATGAATCGATTTTGAATAGCGATACAAATGTAAATCGATTTTTTGCACACTCCTACTGAATATGTGTGAGTTCTGTGTGCAGATTGTGTCAAACTAATTGCATCCGCCTGCACATTTATAATCTTTGAATTTTTATTATTCTAAAAATGACATTAAATGGGTGGCATATATCACATGTAAGCACCTAAATGAAATGGGTTTTTAAATTCTAATATTACTAAATGATGATGACATGAAAGTAAAGCCCCATTATGAATATTTTTTAAGGTTAAAATCTTAAGTAAGAGTCAAGTAGGGATAGACAATACGGCAATATTTACTGTGGGATGACAAATTTGTCCTTTAGTTTATGCCGTGTAATCCATCCCGTTAATATCTCACGGTGAAGCCATTGTGGGCCACCGATCAGTGAGCCAGACTGCTTGAGGATCATAATGCATTTTCAAATGATTGATTTTTGCATAAATTATGTTTGTCTGATATTAAATTGATTAAATAGATTAGCCCAAAACATATATTTTGTAATGTTATATATTATTTATTAATAGAAACTTAAATGATTTTACAGAAAATATAATATACTACAAAATGTATAGATTTGTGATTACAAATACCATAAGCCCCCCCCCATGTTCAAAGTGAAGTGACTTTTTTTTTTTTTTTTTTTCAAGTTCGTATTCTGTGTCGGTTAATCATTTATTTCATTATATGGTTAATTTGTGTAAAAAAAAAAAAAAAAAATACATTGAGTATTTTAATATTACAATATTTTAGCTAGAATCAGCCGACATCACATTTGATCGGATACATTTATGTAACCACCCCAAAGGTCCAGATGAGTCATCAAAATTATTTTTACATGACAAGAAAAGAGGGAATTTGATATACTCAGAAATTATATTTTTCCCTCCAACACAGTTATTATTAATGAGGACTGTTAGGGATCGAAAAAATAAAAAAACTCTCAACAAAAGCATCATCATCCATGATTGGTCTAGCTAGCAGCAAGTAATCACATCAACAACACCACCATATCTGGCGTTATACAGGCATTTTTTTGCACTGTAGCCATTTATAACGAGTGAAATATGTTTTTGATGTGATGCCAAGGATGCAGAGCCAATCAGGATCCGGGTGACATAAAGCCTGGGTGACATTAGGTAGAAACATCTGTAATCTAGCTTTGAATCTAATACGGACAATGTGTCTGCCAATAGCAGCACCATAAATACATGGAATCTAACAGAATTTAATCAGCAAACTGCAGGGAAGTGAGACACACACACACACACACACACACACACACACACACACACACACACACACACACACACACACACACACTTTTCCAAGCTTGAGAGAATGTAAATAAGCCAATGGCTTGATGCTGTATCAGTTGTAACAAGGCTCTCTCTGTGAGCCTTTTAAACCGTCCCTCTGGGCCCCTAAAGCTGGACTCTGTTAAGATGGGACTGTGATGTCTGTGGGGGCGGCAGTTGAGAAGTCTGGCCTGTGCTGATTGGCTCAGTCCCCAGTGAAGGGAGGTGACATGACAGAGTGCTCAATTAGCCATCTGGTCGCCCACGGCAACGGTCACAAAGTGGTCCCCGACAAGCAGTGGACAGTGGGGTAATCAGAGCTGCACGCACGCACGCACGCACGCAACATGTACAAGTCAGCTAAGGATAAAAGAGGCCAGAAGACTACATTTCCAAGTGTAAAAAACAGTCACTAATTTATTCACTGAGCTGTTCAGCCAGAGGCCACACACAAACGCATTTTGGCCAAAAGCATTTCCCTTCCAAATTAAAACCATCCACATAGACACTCAACCAGGGAAAAACACCTTGGACTTAAAAACACTCAGCAGCTGCTTGTGACCTCCTGACCCTCTAAGAGTCCAGCGTACAGTTTGTGTGTAATGGTTAAAACAGACTGATCTCATAAAGTGGCATATGCAGGGCTTAAAGTGAAAAGAAATCCTGAAACTTTTTTTTGAACGGGGGGTGGGGAGTTCACAGTGTTCTACTTCTTCCAACCATATGTTAAATTAAGAGTAATTGTAGATTTACATATTGCAATAATATCATAATCCTACAATGAATCATTGTGAAAACTAAACTTTCTAGATGTTACTTTGGCCAGGTCATCATCAAAAAAGCGAATTAGTACATTCATGATTTTGTCCATGTTGATATTAGCTGCTTTATTTACATTTATTAAAAACGTTGCATTGTTTATCTTTTCATATAGCTAGACGTCTAAACTCTGGGACAAGGCTGTTATGTTTAAATACCTGTCATGCGAATTCCAAACAGACAGCTTTGTCAAGGCATTTTGGGCTTCAGATAGCTTTTACACAGTGGCCACCGTTAATGACAAATCATGTTCCGCTATGAACGTGCACACATATATTGTTTGTTTCACGGTCAGTCAGTGAAAGCGCAGTCGCAGCAGTAGCGGTAGCTGTCGTTGCTGGTAATGTACTCGTACTCCATCCTTTTCCTCGTCCTCTATCCATGCCCAGCGCCATTTGTTTTTAACTTCTTTCTCAACTAAAGCTGTATCTACATGCTCCAAGTTTGATAAACTATTTTTTTTTTTTTGCCATGTTACCACGGAGACCACATCGGCACTCTCACATTTCGGCAAAGATCCGCCCTACTTTGCATCTGATTGGCTAGAACTCGTTTCATTGGTAGGTGGTGGATGATTGGTTAAATCCAGCGCATCAAAACGAATCCCCGGAATACTTTAAGCCCTGCGTACGTAGGACACGCCAATTCGTATGCCATTTTGGCGTGTTATCAAGACGCATAATCGCTTTTTAGCGGGTTTATCAACGCAATTCGCCCACCATTGACCTACATTACGAGTGAATTTTCGCAATAGCAAGTAGTATAAGCAGAAGGAGGTGGGTTGGGGTGGTGGATGGGTAAAACACAGGACTTTCACCCAGGAGAACCGGGATGGTGTCCCGCGTGTGGCGATTTTCAGCCGTTTTTTTTTTTTAAAGCCTTCCCCAATGTTTCTTTCCTAAACCCGATCGTTTATTTTTTTGTCATTTTTCCGCTTTTTTGTGTTACTAAAGCCTTTCCTTGTGTTCTTTTCCTAAACCCAACCTTTTTTTTTTTTACACGTGTGTGACGTTCTCGCGATAGTACGTCACGTTCTCGCGATATGTTTACATCTGCTGTATACAGCATAGACATAAACGTGGATAGCTCAAAATGCGTACAGACAACACGCCATTTGGCTTTAGGAAAGTGTCGTGTATGTTAACACAAAGTCATGATGCCACGTTGGGTTAAAAACAAACGACAACTACAAGCATTGAAGAAACTGGCAGAGCCTTGTGAAGTTGCTAACAACAGAGTGGAATGGAGACTTGAGATGAAACAGGGCCTCTGATTAAGAGTGTGTGTGTGTGTGTGTGTGTGTGTGTGTGTGTGTGTGTGTGTGTGTGTGTGTGTGTGTGTGTGTGTTGTGTTGTGTGTTCATCTTTTTATTATCCATACAGAAAGCCTGCTGGATAAATTTTTAATGTGCTGCGAGATTCAGAGATTCGAGGCATCAGGGATGCTAGGGTGGCAACAATAAAACTTCTTTGGCTCCAAATCCGTAGTGTGTCATTTAAGAAGAAGTAGAATGATGTCAACAGTAAGAGGCATTGCTGTTTAGCTTGGTTTTACAGTACAATGGCCTCCTGGGTGAAGTGAAGAGCCGCCATAAAACACAATTTACATGTTTACATTGCTCTGTTTACAGTTTAGGCATTAGCTGATGCTTTTATCCAGAGATTTACAGTGAAATAGATGGCAGGGGTTCACTGTCTTGCTTCAATACACAAGTTGTTCACAGCAGAAATCTTATTGTAGAATTTTTATGAGTTTAGCATTTTACAAATAGTTCTAATGGCATAAGTTTGTTGACAAGTATGGCACTGCTTTCTTCTGAGAGGCACCAAAGTATGGAATTATACACAGTTGCTTTAAAGCGGCACTATTTAATATTTACTATAACAACTTTGAGTCGATATATGCACTGCTCCAAGTGGCCATTGTGACTAGTGACTCATCACTAAGGGCGTTTTCACACATGAAAGTCCGAACCAAGGTCCGGACCAAGGTTCATGTTTTTGTTACATTGTATACATTTGATCCGGTAAGTTGTGGTTTCACACTGCAGTTTTGCAAGCGCACTAAAGATCTATACGTGACAAACCTACGTCCTGCCGTCATCACATACGTGAGGTACGTCTCCAGATACTTCTAACTGATTGCTTTGTTGAAGGGCTTCCTCGTCCTCTCATATGCTCTCTCTGTGTCGGAGTTTTTCCAACTGACTGCTGCTCTCCCCCTACTGACTGCTGCTCTCCCCCTACTGACTGCTGCTCTCCCCCTACTGACTGCTGCTCTCCCCCTGACTGCTGCTCTCCCCCTACTGACTGCTGCTCTCCCCCTACTGACTGCTGCTCTCCCCCTACTGGCTGCTGCTCTCCCCCTACTGGCTGCTGCTCTCCCCCTACTGACTGCTGCTCTCCCCCTACTGGCTGCTGCTCTCCCCCTACTGGCTGCTGCTCTCCCCCCTACTGGCTGCTGCTCTCCCCCCTACTGACTGCTGCTCTCCCCCTACTGACTGCTGCTCTCCCCCCCTACTGACTGCTGCTCTCCCCCCTACTGACTGCTGCTCTCCCCCCTACTGGCTGCTGCTCTCCCCCTACTGGCTGCTGCTCTCCCCCTACTGGCTGCTGCTCTCCCCCTGGCTGCTGCTCTCCCCCCCCCTGCCGCCCCTTTTCTTTTGTTGTGATGTTGAGAAGCAAGACACGGGAACTTTCTTTCTGGAGCATTTATTCAGAGACAAACTGAAACCAACACTGTACATTTACCACTTAACAAATAAACTGCTGATGTATTCTCTGCTCTGATAGCCGACAGCTGTCTTCTCTGAACGCATTCACCGTCACTCTCTCTCACTAAGCACCTTAAAGGAGCTTCCCCGGTCTTGTAACACAAGGAGAGCCTGCCAGAGCTTCTTGTATTTGGTCCAAAAGTCCGAACCATCCAAAAAATGCTTTCACACTATAAACAAACCGGACCATGGTTCAGTTTGGTCCGGACCGAGACCACCTCTTTTTATCAGACCAAAATTTGGTCTTTTGACCCGGACCGCGGTCCGGGGGAGGTTTCACACCTGTAATTTTGGTTCGGATCAAACTAAAAAGTCAGAAAGTCCGGACCAAACGAGGTATGTGTGAAAACGCCCTAAAACAATCTTTGACATTTGTCAGTATTTAGATCGTCGAACATAAGACATTTTCCAGTAACATGGATTTAAAGCCAAAGGTACATCAAACAATACATTTTACATCCATCTACAAGATTTCAAATGACGTGTCAGTATATTAGAGTTCAGGTGCAGGATACAAGTCAGCAGTTACCACATAAATGCAGAAAACTAAATCCGAAACATTACTGTGTAAATAATAACTTCAGAGCGACTACTCAAATGTAGAGGAACCAATAATGGGAACCATTAATCTAATATGTTTTGTCATCAACTGACATTTCTGAAGATTCCAAATGTATTACAAAAAGAACTTGGTAGGTGTGTATTTTGTATAAATGAAGCCAGCACATCGGTGTATTGGTAGTGAGGCCAAGTGGCAGATGGAGTTCAGTTGTTAATGTTACCCACATGCAGTGTTTGAGAAAACCAATTGCCAACTTGTCTTTCCAGTCAGACAGCGACCAGTGGCACCAACACAGTGAGTGACATGTCCAAGGACTGAAACTTCTTTTGTGTGTTAATAAATTGCTCATTGGCCAAAATAGTCCTCTGTGTCTTCCAATTAAGCCACAGACCTGGATGTGACAGCAACACTGGCAACATCAGTATACTCTGTAACTGTTAAATTAGCCCGCAAGATTTGGGAAACGGACACATTTTGGGATTTATAATGCTCATTTTGGTGTTGAGAATTTTTTTTACGTTTACAGTTTCAGTCAATCAGGTAACTCTTTTGTCAATAATGACTTCCAATTTAGGCTTTGCAGAGACACTGATTATTGGGAGAATTTCAAACCCACTGCTATTCACTTACTGATTCGGTTCCTTAACTACTAAGACTTTATATTAGTATTCAAAAAGTTGTAACAACACAGATCAAAGTGCAGTATCCACAGAATTTGGTGGCTGGTGTCTTATCCATCACCATGTTCACACTGGCAAGTGACAGGACAGATACTAGTGACATAACAGTTAGACATGAGTTGTAGCACAATAGATTATTTTGAAAAATATTTGACAGTGGCAGTGCGTGTGCATAAAATTCAGCTTAAACAGCGCCAAAGATGTTTCTAATCAAACCATGTACTATATACATATTTTAAACTTTTATCTATGTGGCTCATGTAGCCTCTAGAGTGTAACATTTTAGAACATAGAACATTTTAGAATAGATCCATCATTGAAGCTGCCCTCAGGGGTTCCTAAAATGCGAAAAGAGACACTGCCTCAGAGAGCTGCCATTGGCTTCTTTTAATGGCATCTAGGATGGGGATATGTAAATGAACATACTCCTGCAGTATCCCAGGGTGCTTTGGGGCGAGCAGGTGTGGGAGAGACAACGAGGTCCGCCGAGGCCCGCACACGTACACGTACGCAGAGAAAAGGAGGTAATGAGGTAACTGTGCTCTGCCATAAGAGGATGTCCTAATGCTGGAGCTACAAATGAGCTGCTGTGGAGCGAAGGGACATTGGAGAGGTTCTGGGAGACGCAGGCTGACAGCTTTGTTTTGATACACTGTATCCAGGGGAACTGGAGGGTCATTTTTATTTTTACAAAGTGGGAGCGTGATTAACACTGAAGAGACACAGTTGCAATGTTTTCTTCACACTAAGAGGTACTCCAATTTACACTCGTTGTGAAGAGTGAGGATTGTTCTGGGTGTCTGACGATAGTTTATTGACGACTTATCCCAGTCTCCCACCAAGGGGAAAGTGAATTTGGCGAAGAACCATATTTGCCGTCATTTTATTCAATATAGTTTCTGGTTTACAGCACCATGTTGTGGTTGAATGAAGGCCTGAAGTGCACCCTTGTTGTGGATGCTTGCTTTATAAAGATAAAATAAAGGGAGAACAACTAAGCACACAGTCACCACAGGTACCACCACAAGCACATATTGCCATGACAGCAGACGGTGCAGCAAACAAATAAACACTTTTATCTAGGCATGGGCCGGTATGAGATTCTGACTGTATGATAACCTTCAGCAAAAATATCACGGTTTCACAGTATTGCAGTTACACCTATAAATGTATAATTTTTGAAATGTCTGAGTAAAAAACAACTTTTTTTCCATTAAACACAATATATTTGATTTTTAAACACACTGCACACTGACAGGGAGAGGGATTTCTAGACTTCACTTTCTGTCCTTGAAGACTCAAAGCTCATACCTAATTTTAGTGGTTTTGAAACTGTGACTTTTTCAAACCGTGGTATATCTTGAAACCCGTAACCGGCTCATGCCTACTTGTATCTGTCCTTATGTTACCTTGCCTGTATGGAACTTCCAACTGTAACCAAAGGCTGAAAAACACTGCACTCTGTTTTGTCCTCAATATTGGCTGCCTTTATTCTTCCCTCTATCTTCCCTCTGTCAACACCACGCTATACAGTAGGGATGGTGTCATATGGGTATTGAATTGTTCCTAGTTTCTGCCAGACATAACAACTGAAAAAGTTCAATTTTTGTTTAATCAAAAATTTCACAAGTCTTTTTTTTGCAACCTCTGGGGGCTGCATGCACAAAAATAATGCAGATTTGACTTTCCGCAGCTTTGTGTGATGTGACAATGTGTCCGACGGTAGGAACATGTCAAATAGGGAATTTGGATAGTTTTTGTGCAGAGCCTTAATCTTTTCAGCACACCATAATAGTCTATTTCTTCAGTTTCACAAACTGTAATGGTAGATAATTGTTTTAATATTATTTTACCAGCTTTTTAATCCTGCTGGAAAAGATTGCAGTGTACATATGTCACCTGTACACTAGTGATGAAAACACACAATGTTCATTAGGGGTGTGTATCACGATACGATGCACGACACGTGGCTTACAATACCGATAACATCACGATACAGCGATTCTGCAAAAATCTATGTATTGCTAGACAATCCTATAATGATACATCACAATATGGGTCTAACTATGATTACAAAATGCCTGTGAAAAGCTTAAGTGCAAGTTTTAATTCACTGCAGTCTGTAAATTAAAATGACAGAACTACAGAGCAACTATGGGTCCAGACTTTGGACTTAAACGATCCCATCCCGTTGAAAACCTCTTCCTCTAGTTAACGGATGTTCAAGTTTCCCTCATTCATGTGTTAAGCACCACCTTAAGGTGCCATGAAGTAGCGACGCTAGGTGCAGGGAAATCTATCTAGAGCGCCTTTTTTTATTCATTATATATATCGATATTTGGCACCAGCGTATCAATTCTCATATTGCACGAAGAAGTAAAACAATATATTGCCGTATCAATATTTTGTCCCACCCCTAATGTTTGATCATGATGTAAACACACACACACACACACACACACACACACACACACACACACACACACACACACACACACACACACACACACACACACACACACACACACACACACACAATTATTGGATCAGTCAATACTCTATCATGTCTCATAATACAGTATATTGTACAAAAGTACTTAATGTTAGGTGGGGGGTATTTTTTGCAAAAAGATCATATCACAACCTTGTTACCTTGTAGGGCTATCATTTTTTCAAATATGAAAAATTTGTTTGGGTGTACTGTTCAGTAACTTGGAAATAAAATAAATAACCAAAATGAAAAAGAATCGTGATAAGACCGTGATCCTGCCTGAAATAAAACGTGATAGGATCTTTCTGCCATATCACCAACCCCTAACCCTGCAGGGGTGAACATCATGTGTCATCATTTTATCACTCTGCCATATAGTCCCAACTTGTAAAGCGCTGCATTGACTTTTTGACCCTGAGGAAAGATTTCCATTGCAGCCAAGGAACATTTTAAATGTGTCAGAGTAGCATTTTAGTTCTTGGTAGTCTACATCCTTGACGTTCCCCTTCTGGGATTGCTCCGTTGCCAACGGACATTCTGCTGGATTTCCCTCATTTAGTCCGGATATCCGTTGCCTTGGGCTTCCTTTGAGTTGGCATTTTAAACTGTTCGATTTATGAGGACTATTTTTCTCAGATCAGATCTCTGCAGCTAGCTAGACTATCTGTCCAATCAGTGTTTTCTGTTGCACGACTAAAACAACTTTTGAATGTACACATTCCACCAAGACAAGTTCCTTCCCGAGGCTATTTTGCAGTGCCATTGTGGCTTTTCCTGGTGCCTAGCATCGCCCAAGACGATTGTGATTGGTTTGAAGAAATGCCAATAAACCAGAGCACGTTTTTCTCCCATCCCTGGAATGCTGTGTGGACTCACCAGACCCTCCTCCGCAGCACTGCGGTGGAGGAAGGTCTGGCAAAGAGAGACAAGGTTCTTGGTAACCTCCCTGACATAGGTCCTTCTTGCCTGCAGTAGTTGGTCAGTTTAGTTGGACATCCATCTCTATACGAAGAGTCTGGTTAGCTGCATATTTGTCAGTTTGTTAATGATAAAGCCCAACAACCTCCAGACACATAATGAGCATAGCCTATAGCGATCGCCTGTATACTACACATTTTAGGACAAAATCACATGTGTTAATGTGAATGTGTGTGTGTGTGTGTGTGTGTGTGTGTGTGTGTGTGTGTGTGTGTGTGTGTGTGTGTGTGTGTGTGTGTGTGTGTGTGTGTGTGTGTGTGTGTGTGTGTGTGTGTGTGTGTGTGGCCGTCTCTCTCTCTCTCTGGATGTGTGTCTTCTAGCACACCTCCAAATAATGGCCATCAACAAGGCGACCAGGTGACCCATGCTAGCAATTAGAAGTCCCTAACAGTCTCGGTGCACAGATGCAGCGCATACATTATGTAAAATACAGTCCCTGAGAAAGTCTCCCCCCGCCCCAGCCAACGGCCTCTCTCGCTCCTTTAATCTAATACATTCTTATCATCAGCCCTGTGTGCAACCACACAAACAAAACATACCCGTCATAAGGGAAGCCACACAACACAGCGCATCTGTGCCGTGCCTCCAATGCCGGGAACATGAGGTGGGTAATACAAAGGAGAGTTGGGGGAAAGTAGCAGAGAAACAGAAACAAAGAAAAAGAGAAAGAGAATTGTTTTTACTTAAAACTCGCTGGCTTCAAATTTGTGGGTTTTTCTGCCTTCATTTCTGATTCATGGCAGTGGGGGAAAAAAAACTCCCATTGTGCTTTTATAAATGTGGCAGCACAGCGGTGAGTATGCATTTTAAACATGATTGGCTTGTTAAAGTACAAAGGCAATGGGCTGAATATATGTGGCGCCGAAGGTTGTAAAAGTTCAACTTGAACACCTAGTTTAAAGGCCTTTTTCACAGATTTATGTGCGTGCGTCAGCTCCTTTTTCAGGTCTGTCCAGAAGAATATTAATTATTATTTTTCATTGTTACTTTATGTGGTCTAGAACCTCACCTGGGTTGAACACTGGTCATGAAAAAGTTGCTGAACCTCAATTTCCCTTTTGTTTTTGAATGAAAGAGCATGAACAGTAATTGTGAAAAATGTATACTTTATAGGCCAAAGAGCCAAACCATAAGAAGTTGATTAAACGGTGCGCTTGTCTGCTCTAATGTAAAACACTAACGTTAGCATGCCCGGCTAACTAGCTTACAACATACAGTAGTAAGCGAGCAATTACTTGCAAAGCCAAGGAACATATTGTTAGCCAACTACATTCAAACTATGTACAGGATTGACACATCTACAGTGTGGGAACCAAATGCCGCTATATTAGAGTATAAGGTAACTGCTCTTTTTTGGTTTGTGGAAATTTACACTAAATGTTAAAGTCCAAACTCAATAACTGAGATAGCTGATACTGCTAACTTTTTTGCCTGGGATATGAAAATTTAGCCTCATTCTTTATATCATTAATAAAGCCATCAAGAGCATATTTAATTTTTAATATGCGTCAGCTGGAAACAAATAAAAAATCAACTGGAGAGAAAGTTTTAAGCCAATATGGAGTTAGCATAGATTAGCTAGCTAGCTACAGCTAATAAAAACTGGTAGCAACAGCTGACATTTCAGCAAACAAAACTGATGGTTATCAGCTATAATGAAATTAGGCCCACTGTTTTAAACAATTTTCAAGTGGTATATCTGCCACAGATGTCATTGCAAACCGGGGGGGCAATAGGGGGGGCTGAACTTTTACGAGCCACCTATAGTTGCTTACCAGAGAGTTTGTTCTGGTGAAGGAACTCCATCTGTAGCCTCTGTCCAGCACGTTGGGCCAAGAGATACGGGGTGGAAGAGGTTGGATCCCTGGTGGTGCACATAACATCTGCCCCACTGAACACCAGAGCCATGGTCTGCAGCACGTCAGGCAACACCACAGCTGCACACAGTGCCTGTACACACATAAAAACAGGTTAGAAGAGCACATGAACAGTTTCTCTGTACTATGCTTTCCGCTCAGTCTCTGGGTCCCATGAGGTCGCAACCATTTAGACAATTCTTCAATAATGAATGTGTAGGATTATACTGTATTTGACACATTAGTAACTCAGATTCCTAAGGTTGATTTTTAGTGGTCACAGATCTTATTCACGCAAGTCCGCCTGTCACTTAAAGTTTCCTGGTGCGATAGACTAATAAAAGACTGAATAAGTGAAGTCGTGGCTCATTACATTTCTAAGTAGCTTTCTATAGCTGGATTAATACCTTTAAAATGTTCACATCCCAGACAATGAGCCAGTGAAAATCCATGGAAATGCGAGCAGGGTCTCACTTCCTTGTGTAGGAGGAGCAGCTTGTGGTTGCACTGTGTGTCTATGTGTGCATGCCAGGTTGATAGAGGACAAAGAGTCTATAAAGTGGCGTCAGAAAACCATATAAAGTTTAGAATTGAGTTCCACCTGCTGATCTCAAAAGAAAAGTTAAAATAAGATCAAACTTTAATACTCCCCAGGGGTATCATTAAATCCCTAATGCCTATGAAAAGGGAATATAGCAAATAAGAACAGGACAAATGGGCCATATTAAACATAATGAAACTAAAAGTTTTAAGAGAAATGTGGGAATAAAAGGCATGAAATTCAATGAACTGAGCAAATAACAGCAGAGCAATACATGGAGCGAATATTCTGTCTGAAAACATCCAAAATGCAAAATATGTACAATATGAAACTGACAAGATAAAGTTACGAAATATTTATGTTAGGGTTGTTAATCGATTACAATTTTTTGCGATTAATCGCATGAGTGTCCTTTTATCTGTTCTAAATGTACTTTAAGGGATATTCTTTAAGTTTTTAAAGCTCAAGTGGTATTTGAGACTTGTTAGTCATTCAATTTGCATCGACAGTACATGCAAATAGATTTAGTCTTGTGGAGAGAACCATCTGGAAGGGCTTTGAAACTCAACTTGCCATTCAAAGGCACCTTTTATTTATCCATTTCTGCTCAAGGAGCTTTGTTTCTGCTAGCCATCCACTCCCGTTCATGGATGTATAAGACCCGTAAGAGCCGCTCCCATTCTGTGTCTCGTCTTTGTCCCAGTGAACTTAACCGGATTCTGGGTTTTACATTTTGTGCAATCTAATTCACAAAAATCCAAATTTAGTCAAATTGGAGGAAGCCTGGGAGAAGTTGAGTTGAGCCATCAAACAGCAGCCACCACAGCAGGCTGTGATAGGCTGAGACACTGGTCAATCATATACATCTCAAATACTTCTACATAAACTTATTTATTTATATTTAATATCTTAATAATATATATTATAATATCTATCTAACTTAATGGAAGACTACTTTTCAAAACTTCCACCAAGAACAAAAGAGATACTCAGTCATTTCTGACCATTTATTATATCTGTCTCCTTTTACAAATGTGCTTTAGGCTTGACTTTCATACAGACTGAATGTTCTTTACAGCATCCAGTGGTTATGAGAAAAACTGCTGCTTAAAGCACCTCTGCACTGGCTTCAGCATTCACCCATTGAGGTTGGCACTTGGTCCCTTAGGGCCTGTTAAACAAACTTTTGCTTCTATAAATACATGATGTTGAATTCCTCCTTTTGCTGAAAACCATACTCTTGTATGTTGTGACTAGCCATGCAGAGATGCTTTGTACAAACTATTCACCTGTTTCACATGGTGATCCAGCTCAGAGAAGCAAGATTAAAGAGTCAGAAGAATACAGTCTGACGAAGGAAAATATTTTCTCTCTCAGTCTGTCTCTTTCTATCAGTCCAGTCAATTGATGTGACATTGTGCACGATGACCCGCAACAAAGTGGATCAACAGAGAAGTCGAATGGCAAATGGCGGAATATCAACGAGCAACCTCTCCTTTCATCGGACTTGGAGCGAGTCAGTAAGCTGCATCGATCTGCCACAAACAAGCAAGATCTGTCTGAAAGTGAGGCACGGTGAAACAGTGCATACACACACACACAGGCAAAGCACACACACAAACAAAGCACCTATCAAATACAGCCTGCCCACCCACACAAAGGACCTGCACTCAGACAAAAATGTGTGTGTTCCAAAGCACATGGATTCATTTATTTCTATCTATGTGCACAGTTTCTGCAAAAATTGATTCATTTTTATCAACAGAAGACATCGGTCTTCGCCTTTGTCACATCCACACTCAGGCACACAAGACAGGGTCAGATTATGGCAAAATAGTCCCATGCAACCTGGCCTTATTCTGTATCATCTCTGGAAATGACCTTCCATGTCATAGCAATTACTGCAGCCACTAGAGAGTTTATGTGTGTGTGTGTGTGTGTGTGTGTGTGTGTGTGTGTGTGTGTGTGTGTGTGTGTGTGTGTGTGTGTGTGTGTGTGTAATGATATAAGAAGGTCCTTTGACACCCCCCTCTCTAGGTCATGTGGCCTGTGGAGACTCTGTGGAGGTCACTGGGATATGAGCTTCTAATGGGGAGCATGGGACTAAGCGACAGAGAGAGCAGGATAAAGAGAGGGCATGAAATGAAGAAACCGGATACAGAGCAAAAACATCTCTACAGAATAGTGCAATCACGCACGGCTGAGATTATGTTGGAGACATATTGATGCAGTCGGCATAAATCACTTCACTACCTTTTCATTTTCATTTCATTACTTGAATTGACACTTTAAACGGCAATTTACTGTATGTGTTGAGTGATTTCATGACCCGGTGCCCATTAAAATTGTTAAAATGCCATCACATGGTCACATAGGTTTAATATAGCTTTTATTTTTTCATATTCATACTTGTGTAATGGTAAGTAAGTGTGACACAGACCTGGAACAACGTGTCAAATGAGATTAGACTCAGTGTCCTTGTTTATGTTAAAAATACTTTTTTTGTATTTTTGTTTATAGGTTGCTTGTGATGTATTATTTTTTGTTAAGATAAATGATGCTGTTTTAAATTACTAGTTTTATTACTGTTATTACTATTTTAGCACACGTACACACACATGTGTTGTCTCATGGTGTATGTAATGGCTCTATGACATATTGATCCCTGTTGAGTCCATTTATAAAGGCAGACTAGACAGGGAGAAAGCAAACACAACCACCCACTGCAAGCATTTTCCTCTTTCTTCCTCGCTCTCATGCCACACACACACACACACACACACACACACACACACACACACACACACACACACACACCTTCACTGATCAAACCCTTTTAGGCAGCCACACTCTCTGTGTCTGTCACACTTCCTCTCCTGCAAAAGAAACTCCCACTATAACAGCAAATTCACACATTCTTAGTGGTACACCACACACGTTCACACAGATGTACACACACACACACACACACACACACACACACACACACACACACACACACACACACACACACACACACACACACACACACACACACACACACACACACACACACACACACACACACACACACACACACAAAGGCCGGCAAAGCAGCAATAAAACCAACCCAAGCGTTTCTGTTGTGGATCCTAATCCACTTTTCCACTTAGCTAGCTAGTACATCTCACCATACTTCCCCCCCTTCATTCTCTCCACATCTCCATCCCTCTCTTTCTACTCAAGAAAACAATACAAGTGGGCTGATCTGCGTAAATGCTGATGCAGGTGAAAAGTTCGCTGTTTGGAGGCTCAGTGCGTGGTGCTTTTAAGAGCCTCTTTCAGAGGAAGCCAAAAAACAGCAGCACTAAACCCTAAACCACAAACCGGAAGAGAAGGCCTTAGCGTCAATCTGCTTGCACTTCAGATCGATTGGACTTCCCCTTTTGGCATTATCAGATATATAGCAGTTATACTGATGGTCAAAAGGTCTGAAAAATGTTGACTTTTTCAGGTTCAGGGGATTTAGCTAATAGAGTTTGCCATGTGCCATGTTTCTTAGAAGTACAGATGGAGCTATTGTAGATGCAGACTTATCACCGTGGGTTGGTGAACTTCTGCTGCACTGCTAACTGTGGTGAAAATCACCGTCTCCAGATTTCACTGCCTAAACGATAGTACGGTGGACGTATATCAGCGCCGTGGGAACATTGTAACAGCAAAGGACAGCTAGTACATCTAAAGAAATGCAAGTTGTTTGTTGCTAGCCAGTTTTATACTAGCTAGCACAGCTGGGATATTTTGGATAAAAACCTACAAAACACAACCAACTATACTGTTTCAATGACCTCCATAACTGCAGGTATTCTGACATTTGCAGTCAGGTATACACATTGAATTCTATGCCCACATTGGACAGATCCAATGTATTTTTGATATGAAATGCAGTTCAGTACAACTTCCAGGTAGAGTGTAGGATTTAGAAAGAAAAACTTCTGGCACAAGTCAGCAGACTGATGTAGTCCGTGTGTACGAGGCGACACTTATAGACCGTCAATGAGCTACTAACCCCAACTTTAATGTTGAGGATAACTTGACGGCGGTGAGGGAGTCAGCAAGTTGGAGATCGACTGTACTTGCGCCACATCTGCTCTACTTGTTTACACAGAAAAACAGACAATATACTGTTGTAGTGAATAAACAAATATGTTTGGTATATCTTTGGAAAAGTGCTGAAAGTGGGTGTAGGCAAAGTATTTTCTTCTCCCTTGACAACTACTCACTACTAAAAAGTGGTAAAAGATGACAGAAATAACTCCTAAGTGTGAATAAGAACAAACTAAAAATAAATAAATATGTCCTCATGTTAGCAGAATACTGGCTAATACCCAAAAACATAGTTTCTATAACGTCCATTTGGAGTCTTTATGAAAGTTGTACCTGGTTCAGCTGTTCCAGATCATGAAAGCCATCCAGGACCCTGCGGTACTTCCTCTCCCTGTACTTCCTGCGGATGAACGTGGCGCGCTGCTCCGCCGAAGCCCCGCTGTAGAGTTCCTCCTCCAAGGGAAGATTAGCAGCCCAGAAACTGTTAGCATTCCTGTTCCCCACCTCCAGGAAGAGCTGAGGGGTTAAGGAATATGGAGAGGGGACAAATACAGGCAAGAATCATTTGCAGATCTATTAGTAGGGTTTGAAATTAAGATCTGCCAAGCCCTAAGTAGGTTAACGTTGTCTTAGCAACAACACTTGAAATTGATTTGTTTTTCAGTAGCTAATTTTAAGGCACTGACTACCACAAATCCAGTTGAATAGTTTTAAAAAATATCATAAGAGGTCAAATATGAGTCATGGTAAACCATTTTTTTTACACTGCTTTGGATTATATTGAGCAAAAACGTTCATATCCAGTGAGAACTCACGTTGTTCTCACTGATAAGGAAAACAGTATGTACCTCCACTAGCTCATTGCTCCAGATCCTGCTGTCCAACTTCAAGCTCCGCACTTTGGAAATACTTGGGCCAAGGGAGCGGTGCTGCCCTGGTACACAGATACACAAAAACATACACTCAGAAATGTATACAACCTTTATGAAACATTTCTCAATTGGATTTATTCATACAGTAAATGCATGGCTTTAAGTTTCTGGATAGTTCACATGAAAAAAACTTAAATTAACATGTACATATATGCACAGAAATCTCTGCAGTGTGTGCACAAACACACACCACATGTCACTGATGGAATAAACAATAAACAGGCAGTTACAAGACGGAGAAACAGAGCATGACTGGAAGCTCATTCTCTCCCTCACAACAGACATATTTAGTCCCCTCAGCACTCATAATTGGAAATGAAAGCACAGAACGAGGGCCATTAATTGCTAATGAATCATGAGTAATTCATTGTTTTTGTGGGTCGGCCTGTTTATTTGGGTGAACGAGAGGCTTCTAGGGTTGCTTATGGCCAAAGACAGAGCATACATGCATAATACATTAGGCAGAAATGCGCTGTATGTGTGATGTGAATTATTGTCCTGTGTGTAAAGGCGGATCATTTTAAATTTAGAATTGGCATGATCTCATTACTGTCTTTTATGCTCAAGTAGAGCAGCTGTGAATGAAAATGTGGGGTCATAAGCTGTAAACAGGCCGTCTTGACACAGATCGTGAGAGCACGGACATCAGACATCAGAAAGATATTAAAAAGAGAAACTAACAAGGAAATCATTTTTGATAACAAGTGATTATGATTTACTCTACCTACTTTAGGAATACTGGTGTTTCATTATGTCAGTACTGAGCAGAACAAAACATTAAATTAACTGACTAATCTAGTTGCTCTCACATTGGATTTTGAATATAATATGCCAAGCCATATCCCACTGTAGTCAGGCTTGATATGATGAAATACATTAAGGAAAAACCCAGCTTTCCTGACACAACAGTTACGAACCCATATTCTTTTCTACATGCAGCATTATACTGATATACTACTACCACTATTGTTTTCTATTTTGTAATGTTGTCCACATTCTCTTTTTTTTATTATTAGAATCAGCATCAATAGCTATAACTTTGGTTTTCTAATCATGTGATTTCAAATGTTGTTACAAATCCAAAGAATATTTTTAAGGCAGTCTGTTAAGCTATTTAAACTGTTGGGATAATTTGGCGCTAGCAATATGTACAGTTGTGTGTTGTCTGCATCGCTATGAACATTTACACTGTGTACTATCAAATGTGGCACTTAAATAGAGGAGGCATCACTTACACCATACATTTATCTTTTAGACTTGGACTAGTTGAACATAAAAACCTGACAAGGAAGAGAAACGCCACATTTTAAACACTAGATTTTTGTTCATTTTTTAACAAAGATCTAGGAACAATTGAATATGCTGCTTTAAACTGATTCTGGTTTTGTTTTAAACAGATTTTTGTTTACAACTCACCAACAACAATAATATAATGCTCTTGTCCATGCTGGTCTGTTCTCAGCGATAGTGTTTCAGCTGAACCCTGCGACTATAAAAAGAAGACATTTCCTTTTTCCCCTAACTTATTATTAAAATATATTGTGGGAACAGTTCAAAATATTCTGCCCTATGTATATTTATTTATTTATTACTCTGTGTCACCTCCTACTGTGCAATATGTTATTTCATTCATCCGCACCTTACTCATCTGTATATCGGTGTATTTCTTTCTATATACTTTTTGTATATGTCTATTTAATGTGTATTTGTGTTATTCTGATGTGTGTGTATTCTTCTTTTGAGCTGCTGTCCCAGTGTGGGATTAATAAAGTCTATCTCTAATAAAGTGTCTAATGTGGATGCATTAGTGTGTTCAGACTTCAGTTTAAATCTGTTTTGTCTCAAAAGTCCAGCTTGAAAAATAACTGACAGAGAGTGAAACTCTGGGCGCCTGCTGCATTTCTACAGCCACACTCCATCCGCTGAGCCTTACAGGACCATTCACACTTGTGTAAGGGTAATGAAGCTGGAAAAGGTGTGGATGCACACATTCCTCCAAGTACATGGCGAGATCTTCACATATAAACAGCCCTGTTGTAAATGTCTTCATCTATGTGATGAAACCAACACAACACACAAAAGGGCATTCCCATCACAGCGGCTTTGGCAAAAATAAACAAAAAAACTTCCCAGCACACTAAGGATTTCACCGCCAATTAAAAACTTTCCCAGTAACAGTTCTTGGAGCACTTTTCCAACCCCCTGTACTTGTGTGCCATTTTCCCCTCACTCAACAACGAGTCAGGACCAGAAGGAAACAAAGCAAATAGCACTGCATTTGTGCGTTACCATGGCAACTGTTGCCAGCCGATGAGTCTACAAGTTCCTAGTTAACAGCAGCTTGTTGCAATTACATGTGTGGAGAGGGGGCCCCCAGTCTTTGAAGTAAAGTTATTTCCGCTGGTCGGTCGGGTGGCATGGTGGGAGAAAGGGCAAAGAGAGGGAACAAAAGAAATCTATAAAGTTAGAGGGACAGCTTCAGTTGTTGCTGAGGAATGACGGTTTGACTAGTTTAAGGTTCTGGACAAGTATGTCTTGGGTTAACCATTGCAGAGAAACACCAACAGGAGGGGAAAAGAGACAATTAGATTAAATAAGTATCAGTAAAGCTGAACTGTTCAATATTTTTACATTAACAATGGATCAAATGACTATGTGTAATGTAAAAGGGCACACTTAAGCAATATGATACAAGTGGGTTTGATTTAACGTCATTACTGGCACGACAGCGATGCGGCTAGGACCGTAGGTCGGTAAGCATCACTGAAATTGCCAATATTATGACATTAAAGTGTCATAATTGTATTTAGAGGTTATATCAGAATAGATTTACATGGTTTGAATTTCAAAAAACACTATCTTTTTGTTGTAGTGCACATTGCTGCAGCTACTCTTTTCACCCTGTGTGTTGAGCTCTCGGTTTTAGCTACAGAGTGAGGCATCTTACTTCTGTTCCATCTTTGTTGGGAGTCGCACATGTGCAGTAGCTAGGTAAGGACTATTAGCCAGTCAGAAGCAGAGTATGAGGGCATGCCACCCTAGCAGCTAGGCGAGCATTATAAACGTGTTAGAAAGTGACAAGCGTTCGTGGTGGAAGTAAAGGCTGGACTACAATCGAGCTGTTTGGAGCAGTTTGTGAACAGTGTTTTCTGTTGGAGATGGTAAGTCCCTTTGGGGTGGACTTTGGGATTTTTCACTTTGTTAACCTATAACATGCACAAAAAAGATATATGACACAATAAAGGAAAGGGGAAAAGGCAAAAAGCATAATATGAGCAGTATAAATCAAATCCTTGAGTGTAATATTGCGATAATACAACAAAAAATAGGTTATAATCAGCAGCCGTTTTCGGTGAAAAAAGCTCTGGTGAACCCACTGCCCAGCACCGAACATCAAACAGACAAAGTCAGCAGCTAGATGGTGAACATTGTGGAGCATTTAGCAGCTTAACAGATATTTCCCACAGGCTTTGGTGGAGACCAAAAGAGAGCTAAAGGGAGAATGAATATTGGATTTAGATTGATGGTTTGACCAGAAATGCTACTCAAATTTAATGCGAACAAGTTAGTAGCTGATTATTCACAGTCATGGTTCCTACTGCAAGAAGACACTGTAGTTTCAGCATCCTCTTGTGATAAAGACAACTCAGAGTATGCTTCCAGGGATGAAAACTTTCTATGTGCATTCTCACTTTTAAATAGAAAGGGACGAAAAATGGGACAAAACGCAAATGAGCAGCTGATTAGGAATTTGTTTGTCATTTAAAGTAATTTGAAAAACACACATGGTTATACTGACGTGTCTGTGCTGCAATATTTTCACACAGGTTTTTGCATTTGCATTTTTTTTATGTTCACAAAAGACACCGATTATGTTTTTTCATAAAAAAGAAAATAATGGACAGTCCCTCAAGTCTATGCATACAAAGACAACGTATATTACAGCATATGAAACTGCTCCACATCACAGAGTGAAGCTACAGACTAAATTAATTCTTTCTTGGCATAAAAGGAGAAAAGCCAATCTGGGATCATTTTAATCATTAGCCTTCTCATTACTTCTTTCCTCTTTCTCTTGTTCAGCATTTCTCTTTATTGTCCATGACATACGAGCGCTAATTAAAAGCATGAGCAGTCATTGGTATTCCAAATGGACCACCGCCTAATTTAAAGAGAGCACAGTGTGAGGACAGCTTCCTCGTTGCAGATATTCACTCGCTCGTGTGTCGACAAAATGTAATATTAAAACACCCCTGCAAATGAAATCATTTAAGGGCGTTTGAAAATGGATGTTGGATATCTGATGCGTACCAATTACATGGGCTTTGCAGAGGTGAGGAGAAGAATCGCATTAAAACTTATGACTCTGGGAGAAATCCCAGGCCTAGAGAAAATCTGGAGGGGCCAGGAGTGTATAGGAGTGTATATATCCCTCTACATCAGGCATTGCTGCTGCTTCTCTCTAATCATGTTTAGCGGGTCAAGAAGCAGTTTGGGATCCCTCAAGTTCTCGCCTGTGGCTTAATCTTTGTTGTCATTTCATCTGAACCATCCAGCATTGCCAAATAGATTAGGGAGCCCAGAGGCCAGACGCCAACTCCCATAAGTGGCTTATCACCTGAGAACTTTTTTTTTTTTTTTCAGCCTCTGGGTCAAATCACACACTCACACAGACACAAACACCAGACCACTCATAATAATTAGTAGAAAAAGAGTAGTTTTTTTTCCTTTAGCAGGTTTTTAAGTCGTGTTACAGTTTTTTCCAACTGCTTACACACGTTTTCAAAACTATGTCTCCTTTTTTCAAAACTCTACACACAATTCCTAAAACTGCTCACACAAAATGCAAAATGCCTCACATCTCATTCAAAATGAAACACTGCATTCAAAATACCATAAACACATCTCAAAATGAAGCATTTGCATCAAATGGCAAACACTTTTTTCATAATAGTAAATTTTTGGATATACCATGTATAGACTGTTGTTCTAAATTTAAAGCTCTTTTGTCTTTCAGGTTTATATCTACATTTACAATGTTCTAGAGAGAAAGTAATCTGCTGAAAGTGGTTGAAAAGTGAACTGTAAAAAACATCTAATGTTACAGTAAAAGAAAATATAAAATTGGGCACGTTACGTTTGTAAGAGTAGCTCAGTGTTGTATACAGTAGCATGAAACAAGAAAACAAAAGTATAAACATATGTAAAACAAAGGTATCATTTTTAGAATAAAGAATATGTGTATGTGTATGTGTGTGTGTGTGTGTTTTGTGAGTGTTTGTCCGTGCTTGTGTGTCGGGCGAGGGGAGGGGGGACAGAATTGTATGCAGAAAAAATCTGATTGATTTGTAATGCTGAAGTAGTCATTAGATAGTTGCGTGCAGTATGGACACCACTATAAAGCTACTCAAGATGGGCTTCTCTCCCTGATCTCATCAGAGATGGCTCTCCTTCTTACTCTTCTTCCCTCCTCCTTCTCCTCCTCCTCGTTATCCCCCGTCTCTTCCTCCTACTCCCCTTGCTCTCTGTCTATTGTTGGCATCCATTGTTCAAAACAGGTAATCTGGCCTTTGAACTATGTATAGGCCTATACTAAAGCAATGATTGGTTAGTGTTCAGTTATGACATAATGTGTTTGCAAATGTGAGAAGTGTGTGTGTGCCCTGGTAAATAAGTGTAGCATTTTGATTGGTTGTGTTTAGAAATGGATAGCAAGTCACTTCCTGTTAGATTTTTGTGTTTTAGGTAGAGAATTGCGTGTAATGTTTTGAAAAAAGTGTTTTATGCTATTGAAAGCTGAGTGAAAGGCTGAGAAATGGCTTATGGTTTTGGAGATTTGCTGTGTAGTTTTGCACTTTGAGTGAGAGGTTTCAAAAATCGTGTGACATGAAAATTTTTTGTGTGTAAGCAGTTGGAAAAAACTGTAATACAACTGTTCCAATGCACCATTGTCTCTTTTTGTTTCTCTCTATACATTGTTCACTATGACTTCAAAAAGGGAGAGTAAATAATATAAATTAATATGAGCATGGTGTGTGTGTTGTCTTTATAATATATATATATATATATAACTGGTTCCTAACAAGTGATCCCCCGTCACAGGTTGCATACATATGTCATTTCATTTTAAAAGAGGAAGAATTCTAACTCTGCAAATAACAAGCAATAAGATTTGACACAAGTTGATAAAATACACACAATTTGGGGATTTTATTTTATTTTTAATAATTTCCTCAGGCGTTTGCTGTAAAACACTATATGGTTCAATTCCCAAACTTACAATAATTCATTTGAATAAGTTACTAACATAAGCTAACACATAATATTTTTCATATTATTAGTTCCAAATTACATTTTTCTTTCCCAGGAAACATCCTAAAAATGATAAAGTGTATAAAGAAGTGTTTCCTGTCTTGTTTAGATATGTCTTGGGACAACTAGGGAGTCTTTAAAAACTACCATATAACAGGTGTTTTGACATGTTGCTCGCTTCCATTCATACAATGCTGAGTGCTGGCGGGTGTTTACATGTTTGGGGGTTGTTTATCAGAGTTCACTGAAGGTACAGTATGTTGTTTATTAGTGTGTATGCCTGTATCCAGCATGTGTGTGTCTGCATCAGAGAATAAATGGAAGCCCCTTACCTGCACATTTCTTACAGACAACCACACCCAGATTGACTGACGCCCACTCCGGCTGTGGGGCGCGACAGTCGGCGCAGCTCCTGTTGGCCTCGTTGAACCAGATCTTCTCTGCCACTTCATAGTCGGAGAGTGTCTCAGCAATCGATTCCTGGACCGCTTCAATCCACTCCTCCTTCTCCCGCTCTGACTCTGCCGTGAAGCTGCAACAATTGATTTTTTGCCCCCAACCCAACACATGGCTCACAGTTATTGATTTGATTTGAGAGAGCAATTAAACAGCATAGTATCGCTTGGCAGGGTTACGGGGGTGTGCAGTATTTGGAGTAGTTTTGGGGGGTTGCTGAGTAAGTATGCCTATGTGTGATTGCAATAGATTTGATGAAATTGATAGGGGAGTGGAAAGAGAGGGGGGGGCGACGGGGCAGGTAAATCAATCTGTCTCACCTTGCACCACTAAAATCTATAAAGTGCTAATGCAGGATATTTTTTCAGGATATTATGTCTATATAGGACTCAGGAAAGTAAAGAAATGGTGATGGAAAAGACTATAAACCACATTTACAGCTTCAATATAAATTTATAAAATCATGTTTAACACTCTTGTTCCATCAGGACTTACATCAAGACCTCTGCCAATCTGAAAATGAAGGGCGGGAAAAGTAAAGCACTCAGATAAGCTTGGTAAAATATGTGATGCTGCTTTTCTATTGACATGGGTGCAGTGACAGACTTAAAAGGTTTCATTTCAATACAGTCGGTTTTCAAAGCATTGCCACATTAAGGTAATTTGCCAATTGTAACAAATCAGATTATGAAGTAGACACTGTAAGAATAATTTGCTAGCAAATACGGTATCGTTAAAAATAACTGTACTTCACTTTCATATCAGCAATTAAACTATATGGCCGAAATGATATGGCCGTTCTTGTCCAATTAATCTTAATGTTGTCCATCGTAACAGAAGTACAAAAGAGTGTTTACAAGAACATAAGAAACCAGGTTACTCAGAGAGCGCGTTAACATGCACTGTAGTTACTGTAAATCCATGCAGCAGGTAAATAAAATCACATTTCTCCCCTACCTTGACCTTATTTTGGAAGAATGACTAACTTTCTTTAATGGTTGTGGTGATACAATAAGCTGTTTCCTGATATGCAGTAAGATAAAGGCTTTGTCTGGATTCTTACTGCATGACGTGTTGGAAACCTGACTTAGTTAGTAGGAGTTTAGTTTTAGTTGAAATCAGATGGCATAATTCTAAATACGAGGATGCATCATTATGTTTAATGATCTTTTCTTCTTCCAGCTGCTGAGACAGCAATATATCCCGTCTTCAGTCTTTGTCATGTGTTCATGTACAATAAAAAAGCCAATGAGAAACCTGGTGACGCATATACAGTATAACCAAGAAATGGACTTTCTCCGGGAGAAATCTAGCTGGGGAAACAAGGTTTCTCAAATCTCCTGTACCAAAGTTAATTAAGCACATTTAAACACACGGAATATTTTTGACATCAGCAATGATCTTAACCCCATCCAACACCTTTGGGATAACTGGAACGTCAAATGCGGGCCAAATCCCGGCAGCCTTCCCAGAAGAGTGGAGGCAGTCCAGTGTCAACATATGTTTGGCCACACACTATGTTTCGGAAGAGCAGGTTTAAACTACGCCTCATCTACTAATTAAATTGATGCAACCAGGGAGGTCAAATCAGCCACATTTTATTTTCGATATTAAATAAACATGCACACCACGCACACATACAGTAAATGTCCAAACTGTCATAGCTCCAAATTGGGTATCTTTCAGGGCACTCATTCACCTGTCTCTCAATCAATCAAGACACACAAACAAACAAACAAACAAACAAACAAACAAAAACAACAAACAAACACACACACACACACACACACACACACACACACACACACACACACACACACACACACACACACACACACACACACACACACACACACACACACACACACACACACACACACACACACACACACGACAGGGGATCTCCATTACTGTCTGACAAGCACTTATAAAAGATACCTTGCAGTGTCTATTTTGGAGAATTCGCTGAATTTACTGAGTAACTCAAAATTAGATAGGTGTATAATAAATGTATGAAACAAGCAATCTGTGCGCATGTGTAAGCTTAAGTGAGAGTGAAAATAAGATAACAATACAGACAGCAAGATCGACAGAGATATAAAGCTGAGAGGAAAGCAAGAGAGAGAGAGTCTTAGCCTGACTGAAAGAAGCACTTAAAAAGGAGAAATGGGACCACTGGTCTCCATGGCAACCTGGCGCCCGTTGTAAAGTAAGACAGAGGAGGGGAGGCGACGGGGAGGGGAAGCTTTTGCCCGAAGCTGAGGATGTGCACCAGGCCCGCCTCGCCCAAGTAACCCAGCAGAGATCGATAGGTTGATTGGGTTCAGCCGTTCTGTGCCCACCCGTCTCCATCCAGGGCCCGTCTAAAGACATGACTGCTCACATCGTCTGCTAAACCACAACACGCTCTCCAAAACCACAGTGGAGCAAAGGGAGAGCGCCAGAGTATGTGGAGGTTCCCCAGCTGCAGAGATAAAGCTATGATGTGAAGGAGGGTCTCATGTGAGGCTTTTACAGGTGGTGAAGAGTAAAATATAAAATAAAGAATTCTCAAAGGTTATTTGAGAGGTGGAGTAGACGTACAATTACTGTACTACTTTGTACAATAATGAAATGGTTGCCTTTTCTACTACAACTTTCAAGCAATCTCATATATTGTTATGTCAATCACCCTCACAGCCACAGGATCCAGGCATCCATCATCTCCTTCCCTGGCTCACTACAATCCCAGGATAGAGCTCTCATGTTAGTCCACGCTGCAACTGTATAGGTATCTGGAAAGTTATGAAATCTGAAAGTAAGTATATAGCGCAATGAGACACAGATATGAAGAATATATAGCAAGTCCAGAGCGACTCCAAGACTCATTATTGATTGTTTAAAGGAAGAGTTTGACATTTTGGTAAATATGCTTTCTTGCCAAGAATTAGCTTAGCATAAAGACTAGAAACAAGAGGAAACAGCTAGCTTGGCTATGTCAAAGGGTAAGAAAATCCGGCAATTATTTCCTGGCAAAGTGCAGTGACTTCCTGGAACCTAGTCATCACCATGACATTGCCAGGCAACAAGCAGAGACTCCAGGACGTCACTGCTCCCAGTCATTAGGGCTTTAGTAGCTTTCCTATTTAACCGACAGACTTGAGAGTGGTATCGTTCTTCTCATCTTAGGCATATCTAACATGACCTTCGTGGTCTGGAGTGGAGAATATTGCTCTTTACAGTCAGCTTCAGGGTTCCCCATTCACCCAAGGACCTGGCATCAGTCCCCACTCATGAAAATGTATTTTTTATAAAAAGTAAAATGACAAATTCAATTTGGAAATCCTATTTTGGTGTGCGGTACCTTGACGTTTTTTTTTGTTAGAATTCTCTGTTAAAGTGAGCATTAAATCTTAAATGTAAAAGTTTACTTCCACTGGTGCCCTTCATCCTTTTTTGCCGTTTAAAGCATTTATGCTCTGCTACTCTACACACTACACGTAAGTGAGGAAATCTAATGATTCTTCATGAATGATGAATAGGCATACAGTACGGGTCCTTTTGCATGCATGCAAATGTACATAATAGTTAGAGAGTCAAATATAAAGTGGTTTATATAATTAGATAGACGTTTTTGTTCAAAATGAAACTTGAAATATTAAGAGACGTTAAAAGGTCCCATGACATGATGCTCTTTGGATGCTTTTATACAGACCTTAGTGGTCCCCTAATACTGTCTCTGAAGTCTCTTTGCCAAAATTCAGCCTGGGTGCAGAATTACAGCCACTAGAGCCAGTCCCACAATGAGCTTTCCTTAGCATGTGCCATTTTTGTGTCTGTAGCTATTGAGGAGGGAGGGGGGGGGGGGGGGGGGGCAAGGTGGAGAATGGGGGTGTGGCCTTGACCAACTGCCACTTTTCTCGTTTGAAAGCCATGATGTCTCTCTCTCATGGGTGGGCCAAATTTTCTGGGCGGGCAAAGCAGAGAAAGGGGAGGTAACCTTTCTTCTTATGACCTCATAAGGAGAAGATTCCAGATCGGCCCATCTGAGCTTTCATTTTCTCCAAGGCAGAGAAGGATACCCAGGGCTCGGTTTACATCTATCGCCATATCAACTAACTACATAACTTTTTTTATGGCCAGCAACCACCACAAATAGAGTCTAATTCTGTGGGAAACACTGCTCTATAATAACCTTGTTTATTTTTCGACCGTTTAGTTCTATTCACAGTTTTTAATATCCAATGCTGTCCAAATTGCTCCAAATGCTCCAAAATCCAAACCCCAAGTTCACTGGGTACCTAGGAAACCAAGTAGGAAATAGACTGGATGAATGGTTCATGAGATATTTCAAAGACAGATGTGCGCGCACTCACACACTCACACACTCACACAGAGGCTTTCCCGATTTATTAGATAAATATACAAAACACAATGTGGCTAAATCAATCAAACATTTGACTTTAAATTGGATTGGCTTCACGAGCAGGAGCGACCACCAGTCATCTTTCAGTGTACTGTACATACGGGCATATGAGTAGTGTTTTCTGCAGCCACCTTGATACAATGGAGTTGAAGGAAAGCAATGCGTTTGTGCTGCTCAAAGCTTTGAAGAAACTTTAATTTGAAAAACTCAACAGCAACACGTCCTTCACAAAACAATGGATAATCCAAAGACGTCGCTGTCGAGAGCTTTCATAAGGAAATACTTTCTGTCCATGGTAAAAAAAAAACTAATTGTGAAACTGTCCACAGTTTTCAATATACACCAGACAAACACATAAGAAACCAGACAAACATGGATTTTCTCCAATATGCCCTTGAGCTAGGCATTTATCTGCAGCTTTACTTTAGTAGAGGTGCTTTTTGATCAAGCACAAAGGTTTTCCTTTCCTTTAAAGTTCAGTGTCTTTGCTTGTGCACTCCTCGCTGCCTCATTGTCATTCTCTCTCCTCATAACAGTCTGCTATTGCATCTACCACAGCGGGCTGAACGCTCTGTCCATTTAACGGCCGCAAAACAATGGAAAAGCCAAAGTGAGTCTCCACAGCTTAAGGTGATTAGATAAGTTTCTCACTAATCCCCACCTTGAGCAGGTAGGAGAACGCTCCCAGGGCTACCAATCGATTTGACACACACACACACACACACACACACACACACACACAAACTTCCAGCAATCACCTCATCAAAACAATTCAGGAGACCTAAGCTCATTTTAATTCCACCTCTTTTTGTTCCACACAAAATGGCAATCACGTCCAGAGTATTAACGAAGCTGCCAAACGATGGGACCATTAAGGAAGCTAACACAAACAGATCGATTGGACATACAACAGACACGTAGAGGAATGAGGAGGGAAAGAAATCTTTACACAAGGCAACTGGCAAAAAAGAAAGTGGTAAAAAAAAAAAAAGAAGAAGAAATAGTGAACAAGCGCACACAAACAAACAAGCCATGCTTTGTCCAGGCAGCTGTGACGGTTGTATTCTAAATGGGCCATTACAGCACAAACAAGCAGTGCGCTCATTGATTGGAGGCCCTCAGGGACTAGAGTCACCTGAAAGGTTGTGTGCCCTACAGAGGCAGAGATACCTGCATGAAGCACCAAGGGGAGATTTCATAAAAAAGAAATCTGGATAAAAAATTAGTGATTTTTGTATAGGAACCTGTTCTTATGTAGCACGTTTACTGCAATGACCAATAAGTCTGTGATGCGTGCGATGGTTCACAGGACAGTTTGTGAAAGAGATTTGACATGAGAACACAATGCTATGAAATGCAGTCAATACAAACTTTCTTTGTCTCATTAGAGTCTTAAATTGGAGACATGCCTGCTCATTACTTTCACAACTTACATCTCAAAGGAAAACATACAGGGCAGAAGTGTATAACATGGTTTTAAATGATTGACATTGAAAGTGAATCCCACTGAATAATTCAAAATAACTAAGTGTATTAGTAACTTTAATTTTTAAGATTAGTTTTATTTTTTTACTTTCATTTTATTAGACAGTGCAGATAGAGGGGAAATGGGGGAGAGAGAGAGGGGACGACATGCAGCAAAGGGCCGCAGGTTGGATCCGAACCCGAGCTAGAGGTCGCCCCGTGTATTATTAACTTTTATTTTTGTTTGTGACATTAAGCTCACATTCACACCTGTAGTTCAGTTAGCTGGCCTGGACCAAGGAAAGAAATGTTACACTGTTGCTTTTTAGTCCTTGTTTGTCTAATTTTCCTGTCGACTTTATTGCACTTTACAACAGAACCAAGCGCTGTAAACATGAAGTAGATATGGACTGCCGGGTAACTCACTGGCTGAAGAGTTTAGGTGTCTGTTTCGGTGACCCTGCATCGTTGCATGGACAAACGTAGGGAATACTAATTCTAAAACCTCACAAAGAAAAAGCAGATTATGCATAGCATTTTTTGTTTAGTCCTGTTGAATTGGACTAAGGTTGGTTTTTCCCCCTGCTACAATTGGTTCGGGCAGACCTGAACGCAGCAATCGTATTCTGGTATGGACCAAAAAAAACGCACTGAGACCTGTGTTTACTTTCTCGCTCAGGCCCAGGCACTAATCAGTTACCTTGAACTCTTTTCTGTGTGAGAAGAAACTGAACCGAGGTGGGAAAAAAGGAACATGATGAAACAAACTATAGGTTTAATTGAAAGGCCCTTAAAAGAACTTGCAAACAGAGCTAATATGCCACAAATAGTTAAAAACAAGTAGAAACAGCTTGGTCCGGCTGTTTGGTCAGCATCACACATTGATAGACCGCTTTCACACCAGCCTAAACCGAACCAAACAGGTCAGGTGTGAAGTAACCCTTAAGATACCGACTCAAAGCCGGCTCAAGTGCAGTTTGTTTGGAGTGTGAAAACAAAACGGAGCAACCACAGGGTTTTATGATAGCATAAAGAGATCATAAAACACAATTAAAACTGATCTGTTGATTGTTGATTGTGAACTGATGACAAACATTTCCCTAATCAATCAGAAGTTGTTTTTAAAGCATTGAAAACATTCTGGTTTGAATGAATTCTCTAACTCTCCATGGAATAAGACAAAGCCATGGTTTTGACGATTTTTGATAGGAATGTAAATATTCTTTCACCACAACTCCTATCGCATTATAAGACTCTTAATGCCTTACATGTATAAGAGTAGATTAACCAAAATGCTTGCCCTCACCATTAAGATGTGAATATGGATGCTTTATAAGATACGATTATTAAAATTAAAATACAGTGTAGCAAGAGGCTACTGTAGCGCCATGGCCAACCCGCAGAAAGCACACGCTGTGATACTTCAGTTTACGTCGAATTTACCAAACCTGCAGTTCATCGGGTAATCAGCGCCTTTCTCCAATCACTATACTGTAAATTGCGCTGTAGCAAAGCGTTAAGTACTTGTGCTAAACGGCTGAGTGCAGACTGAGATATTCCCACTGCTGATGCTATGACTGTTTGAAATGATCCCGATGCCAATATTTGTAATGTAACGAGGAGTTTAACAACTGCTGGAATGGAATGTGAACGCTGAGTCGGAGATTCAATGTCATCTTTGATTTCTTCCAGTAACTGTAATATTGCATGGCTGCTTAATCTGTAACGCTTAATGATTTTGTGTTAACTCACCTAAAAAAGTGTGATCCTAGTGGCAAAAATCCTTTCAGCTCGTCTCCTTGGCCTATGTCTTCGTCTTGTTTGGATTACTACTGCCATCTCACCAGGAGGCATATACGAGGAAACCCGCTTCCAGGTTTACACCTGCTTTTAAGAGGCGGAGAATTTTCACCGCAAAATCGAGGCGTGCTGTCACGGGCGGTTTTTGTACATACCGCGGAATAAATAATTAGGCGCACATTAAGCTTTCCCTCCCATCTCTTTATGGGAAACTCCCACTTTACCCTTGAACCTGCTGTGAATGCATATGCATGACACGGAAAAGCGCAATTTGTCATTTTCAGTTCCCGCGACAGGCAGTCTGCGCTTTTACCTCAATGCGGCCTGTTTGTAAATACCTCGGCATGCTTTTACGCACACGTTGTGAAACAAATATGCCTGAAGTGGCCGCAAAAGCGTTAGTTCATCTGGCCCCCAGTGTATGTGAAGGGCATTTCCTAAACTATACAGTATGGTTCAAATGAAATGATGGGAGATTTGTTTAAGGAATTCATTTGAATGAAGTCTTGGCATCCTTCTGCTGCCTCCAGTAAGAGGTGTACTACAGTCTGAGGGGTCTGCGTTCAAGGAGATTCTGTCACTTAACAATCATGCTTTCGATGATGAAAAAAGCAATATGAAAGTATGTTAGGTTAAAATCAGCAGAAAGGGTGCACTTTTCTCATTCACACACGCATAAAAAGACACATTTTAGCCTGAATAGCTCTTTGTTGCGCGAGAAGGTAGCAAGAACACACACACTCCCATGCATGCACATACACACATCACACATATGAGACCAGACGTACCAGAAGTTCTTGAAGGGTGTATTGATTTCGAAGCCCCTGCGGTCCACGTCTCTAATGTTGGCAGCAGTCAGTTCCACTTCAGCAATAGCCAGGCCCGCTTTATAGTCCTGGAAAAACACAAAGAAAGATGGAGATCCATAGATGTATTATTCATCAATTGGGAGGTTGTTACAGTACAGACACTTCAAATCATCGACAACTTAAGGGCTTTTTTTTTTCTTCTCATTAACACAGCTGTCCACATGATGCTAGCCTTACGTGATCGCGCACACTCCCCACACCCCTCCTCCGTGCAGTCGCTAGTAGCCAAGGAGGACACAGACAATAAAAAAAACTAAACATGATGGACTCTTCAGAAGAGGTAATTATCATCACTCAAGTTTCTGCGCGGGAAAGTCAAAGGACGACACAATCTTCTGAACATAGTCATACTGAGAAATACAGAGAGAGATGTGTGGAGCGGATAGTCTTGATTTTTTTTTTTTTTTTTGTCATGAGTTTTGTAGGAACTCATTTGGCAATGGTTTGAATGTAACGGACATTTATTAATATCAAAAAGTTATGCACTAAAGCTTTAATAATATAAAGTAATAAGTGATAGTAAAATAGTTTCTTGGAAAATAAGCTTATTTGATGAGATTTAGATGAGAAGATCAATACCGCTCCTATGTCTGTATGGTAAATATGAGCTACCACCAGCAACCATTTAGATTCTCATCCCCTTTATTGTTGGGTGTTATGTGTCGGACTGTTTCTTGGCAGCAAATTGTCGTTTTTACGGATTAAACATACATGGTATGATGTGTTTTTTTGTGAGCATTAGGAGGTTTTCATTGGTGGATTTGGTCACCTGTGGACAGAGCCAGGCTAGCTGTCTACCCTCCTGTTTTCAGTCTCTACGCTAAGCTAACCTAACCAGCTGCTGGCTCCATCTTCCTATTTGCCGTTCAGACATAAGTGGTATCCACATTGAAAGCAAATATGCAAATTTCCCAAAAATGTCTAAAAAGGTGCCAGTTAAGGTGGTGTGTGAATCCCTCCCTGTGGAGGTATTCCAGACAACTGGAAGGAGACCCCAGGCCATTATGTATTCTAGCTGGCCCTGAAACACCTTGGGAACCCCCAGGAGGTGCTTGAGGAAGTAGATGGGGAGAATACTTTTCCTGCTTCCACGCTGATTGCAAGTGGTAGGAAATGGAGTGGTCGGTGGCCAACTAAGAAACATGTTAACTGAGCATTCTTCTTTGTCTTTAATAATTTCCCCATTGTCATTAAGCCAGAAAGTATGTATGAAAATGTTCAAAATAAATCTAAAAGCACCTCAAAACACCTAAATAAGAGAAAATGTATTTTTGGTCAAATTAGAGACCCTTCCTTACCAGGTGGGATAAACAGGTCGCCTCAATAAAGTTTCAACTTGTTTCTCACATTGGGCTTGAATGTCATTTGGTATGATGAAAACTAGCAAACAGTAAAGATGACCCACAATCACTGCAGAGACAGTCTCTGCTGCCCGTTTCCCGCTTAACTGCTGTGTTTAGGAAATAGCACTGGACATAGATACGTGCAACAGAAAATAGTTTGTGATAAACCAATAACGCAACAGTCATCGTTTTGCTCTCCTTCACGCCAATGGCGCACAACCCAAGTCTGTGTGTGACGCGTGCGTGTTAAAGAAAGACAGAAAGGGAAGCTGGTGTGTGTGCGTGTGTATACCTGTGCAAAACAGCAAAGCTCTGCCAAAAGGAAAAGCTGTATCCGGGGAATCCAAAGCAACCCAAGCTTTCAGGCTCAACATTTTCCAGGGCCCATTTCAGAAATGGGGCTTAGGCCGGTTACACACTGCACGTGTCAGCCGCGTGGCGTGTCCGTTTATATTTCGGCTCCCATGTTAACAGGTTAGAGCTTACACACTGCCGGCGTGAGACGCGCGTCTGAGGCGCGGCTCGAGACGCGCCTGCTAGAAATAGAACCGACGCCTATTTTTCACGCGAGACGCGAGCGTGTTTGAAGCGGTTCCAGGCAAAACAGAATAGGAAAATATGTTTATATGTCATTTAGACACGAATGCATATTAATAAATGACATCTTGATGTTTGAAAGTCTAGGTTTTGACATCAATGTAGATATAAATGTAATACAAAATTTCAGAGAAAATATTTTGCAATATGTTGCACTGGTCATACAGAACGAAATATTCTGTAACATATTTTGCAATCAATACTGCCGATGTTGTCTTGCTTTAATCAAATCAGTAGGCTATATAAGGGTAGTAGGATAGGCTACGATAACAACGTGAGTGACGGTCCAACATCAGATAGGCTGTATAGGCTCTTTACAGCTACACAGACAGCCCACTTACCCATTTTTCAGAGTTTGAATCTGTCAGCACTATGTCCCGAGATCAGCCCTCCCTGTACCTAGCAGTGGGAGCAGCGCCGCGTCAGACTCGCTTCTGGTGTGTAGGACACAGAAAAATCCACGCAGTTGACACGCAGCTGAGACGCAACAGAAACGTCAGTGTGTAACCGGCCTTAGATGCAGAAGCACCAATTTCATAAGCTCCACTTTAACTCTGCATCACACCACACCCTTTCCTTCTCTACTTCACCCTCAACACTCACAGCAGTTTAGACCATTTTCTCTAGCTTAGAGCTCCGAGCGGAGACAGAAAAACAAACAGGAAGACAGAAGAAGTGCACCTACGCCCACACACATATAGGCACAACACCAAAATAGAGCGAAAAAACACAGTTTACAATTACAATACAGAAAAATACACAGACAAAGCCAAAAAACGTGAGTCAAAAGACCATGGAGAGAAAGATAGCGAGGCCACAGAGGAAAGGGAAGGACGGAGAATGTACTAAGTGAAAAAAGGTCTTGATAATCCTTACTGAGAGTGGGTGAGACAAGTGAGGGGTCAGCTGAGCAGTTGATAGAGAGAAAGTGACTGTGTGTGGAAAGAGCCAGAACAAAACAGGAGCTGCGCCAATACTCCTCAACAGCGAATTACAGCATATTGCCTTAGCGAGGAGCACTAAATCCTGCCATGCTGTGCCATCTATAAGAGCATGTGTGTTTTCTGTGCCAACGGTTGTTCACCAACAAAACAATTTACACTAATTACACCAAACAATGAAGAAAATGAAGGAAACCATTTCTGATTAGACGATTTTTGGGAATACATGGCCTAGCAGAGGAAAGAAGTATGTGTGTTGGGGGGGGGGCGCCATGTGTCTTACAGAATTCTTCAACTAATTAGCGACAAACTTCTCAGTGCAACCAAATTTTGCAGATTGCATGACAAGGAGGAAGTGTGTGCTGCAGAATTTCCAACCTGATCTTTCAGTATTGTTTGGGTTTGTTCCATTAGGGCCAATGTTGTCAGAATCTTCATTTGACCATCATTAGCCCCAATTACCACTACTTCAAACACATTTAGAGGACTGTGGTGGAGAGACTCAAGCAATTATTCTCCTTTCCTAACACTTCTACACAATGACATTGAGGAAGAGAGAGTGGAATGGAAACATAGCGACAGGCTAGTGTGGGGTTCCTATGAAGCATTATGTGTAATTAAGGCACTGTGTGAACTCAGAAGAGGGTGACATAAGAGATAGACAAAGATAAAGAAAAGAAAAGGAGCAAGAGAGAGTGACTGAAACAAGTGAATTCACTTTATGGCCAGATCCTAATTGAGCTAAAAGTTTTGATGTGAGGGCTCGGAAGCAGCAGTAACTTGCCTTCTCTATTCAATCAATTATAAGTACGTAGAGCAATTGCTCTTTAAAATGCATTAGCTGTTCTTTAAACTAGTTCCAAGGTTTAAAGACACATGACAATGAGAGTGCGGTGCGGAGTTTAAAGCTTAATTCAAAGCGACTTCTCACGAACAATTCAGTTCAGCGGAGTATCTCAATGCAACGCTTGGCTGTAATTTATACACAGAAGTAGGCCTGTCGCGATAGTCAATAAATTCTCTCTCTCTCTCTCTCTCTCTCTCTCTCTCTCTCTCTCTCTCTCTCTCTCTCTCTCTCTCTCTCTCTCTCTCTCTCTCTCTCTCTCTCTCTCTCTCTCTCTCTCTCTCTCTCTCTCTCTCTCTCTGCATAACAAGGTGTGAACCCTCTTGTCAGTCGCATGGTCTTTGTGTGGGGAGGCGGGACTTCTGGCGGAGAGAGACAGAGAAGAGAAAACGCTAGCTGAAAGTTGGAGCAGGGTTTCCCGCAGCACTTTTAAGTTAAGGCGCCGTAAAAAAAAAAAAAGTATATGAGTGATATGTGCCGTGTTACTCGCCATACTGTTTTCTCCCTTTCATTCCAAAGCACACAGTTGACAACCTGCAGGTGGAGACAGGCTCGGACATACACGCCACTGTGGACTATGTCTCGCAAGAGGTTTCAGGAAAGTGACGCCAGTGTTTGTGTGTGTGTGTGTGTGTGTGTGTGTGTGTGTGTGTGTGTGTGTGTGTGTGTGTATGTGTGCCCGCCCCCGCAATGCTCCGACCTGCAGACAGCAGAGGAGCAGAAGAAAGTAGCTGTACCTTCACCAAAATGAAGATTGAAAAACAGAACTATTTTGGTACAAACATTTACTCGCCATGTGGCAGATAGATATAGATATAATTTATTAATTATATATTATTTAAATTTAATATTTAGTGTTTAATAAAGAATTGTTAAATGTAGTACAGTCTGTAGTCTATCGCACAAACACTCAAAGGAATGCTGCAAACATGACAGCCAGTACGAATTGCCTGGGAGAACATACGTGTCACACACAATTCCACAACAGCGTGAAAGACGACATACTAAAGGAGATCAAAGACATATTGTGGATATTTAAAATGTCTTCCAGTTCCAGTGTTAAATATTCTTTAGAAATAAAAGTGTATTGATCTTTGAAAAGGTGTACCTGCATTATTATGCCATTATCATTATATTAGATGAAAATGGTCTCAGAACGACAATATTATCGTTTATAATTTCTGGGACAATTTATCATCCAGCTAAATTTGTTATCGTGACAGGCCTACACAGATTATTATGTATTACTGTATAACTGCAGATGGAGGAGGAACGTGTCTGTACTGTATGTACTGAATGCATGTGCATGAGAGTGTGTGGCTGTGCTGAGAGGGCAAAGCAGTCACCTTTACCTAATGACCCTCATCCCTCTCAGGCAGCCAATTAGAGCACTGGGTGATAGCAGCCGTCCAGCCCTCGCCACTCGTTACCTACCCGATATGTGCCGTGGCCTCCTGCCCTCTCCAATTAATTCACCAAGGATGGAGGAAAGGAGGGATGGGGGAGGTAGGGAAGGCATTAGAGGTAAAAAAAATAACTCACCCAATTACAACAGCCAAGTGGTAGGTGGCGATAATGGCGCTTATGGGGGGAGAGGGGAAAAGCCCTATGGCGAATGGTCGTACGCATGTCTGGGTTTATGCACTTTTGTCCACATATTATAATGCATAAAGCATTCAAGAACTTAAACAAGAGAAAGAAAGAATTCATCATCTCAAGGAGAAAACAAATCAACACACACCAAATTCCAGCACCTAAAATAAATAACCTTAACCTGGTAATTGCTGAGCAAGGGCCTACTCTGAATATTCCAATTATAATTTCTTTCAAAACTTTTCAACCTCTTATTGTGCATAAGTCAGTCACTCCACTGCTGCTCTAAGAGAAGACAGACAAGTAAAGGCGGCCTCGACTTCTATCTCCAATTCCATGGCAACTCAACCGCTTACAATGCTGTAAAAGCATGCAGGCTAAGACCGTCTCGCAGAGGGGTAGGTGCGTTTGAAAGAGAACACACTCAATATATATGATTTTTTTTTTTTAAACATCAGACAGTGGTCAAGGAAAGTGAATAGCTATGGTTGATGATAAATAATAAAAGAGAGTAGTGGAAGAAGACAAATAATTTGGTTGAATATATAGAGAAAAAAGAAAAACAGAAAGAGGCAAGTTATGAATGCACTTTTAGTAAACCGGAACAAAAAGTAAACTTTTCCAGTCCAATACTAAAATAGATATTCTGAAAATATCTCTGAAAATTATGTAATAAAGTTAGGAGATGTTTTACACTGCAACTACAGTGGTGTAGTAACAGTCTGCTGATAGCTTCAAGCGCTGTTGTGCCAAAGCCTCAGAGCTGCAGACCCAACCCTGCAGTTACCCTTAGCTCGTAGAAACATTTTCCAAGTCTTTCACGTCCGCTTTGTTTTTTTAAGGCCTTTAACTTTCCTGTTTACTCATACCACTCCAATCAGCATGGTTTCCAGGAGCAGCAGGCACTTTGTTTTAACAAAAATGCTACGAAAAACGCCCTGTTCACTACGTGCCTAGCACCAAACGGCTAACAGACAAAGTTGACAAGTAGAATATTGCACTTACATTCACAGGTGAACAGAAACACAACAACAAATTGCACTTACCGCATTCAATTGTATAACAAAGAGTATTTCAAATATGCTGATTATCTTTTAGTTGCATCAGTTATGCAAAAAGAAACAGAACTCATTACATGAGAAAAGCCTTAATGAAACAAGACTACTCTTGTGTCACAAATTCTACAAAACGGCCTTTGCAGTCTTGGGATGATGTTAATTGTTACGAAGAAGATCTTGAGAAGAGCAAATGAGAAAGACATTTAATTAAAGTAGAGATTAATTAAATCCTCAGTCTCGCTGTTATTGTATACTCAGAATACCTTTCCCACCAGAGAAGGCTCAACTGTACGTGTAACTTTTACTAAGTAGGAATGAAAGGGAGAGAAAAAGATATCTTGCAAGATTTTTTTTTGTTTTAACCAAGTAACAGGGTTCAACCAAGCTAGTAGGAAGCTAAATTGCATACAAGATGACAGAAGGAAATATGATCATCCAACGATTATATCAACCATTCAACTGCTGGAGTGAACACACACCAGAAAACACTTGTGAAGTATGACATGATAAGACATGAAACAAGCTGCTCTGGGTGGACCAATCAGCCTACAGTATGCAGCCCATGGCAGGGAGATCATTCTCAGAGTAAACGTGTGTGTGTGTGTGTGTGTGTGTGTGTGTGTGTGTGTGTGTGTGTGTGTGTGTGTGTGTGTGTGTGTGTGTGTGTGTGTGTGTGTGTGTGTGTGTGTGTGTGTCACACTTTGCGTACCGTCTGACTTTCTTTACCTTGGTGTTTAAATGACCTTAAACACAGCTTCATCACAAGGCTTACGGCCCATGAGAAATGGGGTAGGGGTGGTAAAGGAGGAGCTGGGAGGATGATGTTTCCAAAAGCTCGTTCATCATGTTAGATTAAATACTCCACTCCACTGAACTTGAACGGTCTACCTCCCTCCCCGCTCTCTTACTTTCCATCATTCTCTCCTGTTTCTTACAAACCACCAATGCTCGTTTCTCACTCACGTGACCTCTGCACCCCCACCCTTTTCACTTCATCTTTCTACTTCTCTTTGTTTCTGTCTCTTATTCTTGTCTTACATTTGCCGCCTCCCTTTCTCTCTCTGCAAAAAGTGCACTGCCGCTGCAGCTGCATTTATGCCGGGGATTTAGCTCGTAAGCTGAAATAATACAATGAATTTGTCCTCCCTCTGATTCTTTCTTTCCCTCCGTTTCTCCTGCTGTCTCAGATCAAGGAAGTGGAAATGTGCTGACATCGAGTGATACCCAAAAGAGAATTCTAACAAAGATGTTTGTTCACGCTAATGAAGAAAATAATGAAAGGCAAACCACAAAACTAAAAGATAGAGCGAAATGAGAGCCAAGGAGGAATGGAGATGAGTTGAATGCGTGTAGCATTATTAAATATGCATACAAATATGTGTGATGCGCTTTAAGAAATAGTATTACTGCATATGAGAAATCTTTCGATCTCAGATCGGATATGTTGCTGCCGGGACAGGAGTAGGCAGAGAACAGAGTCTCTGTACGTGAGCAGGGACTATCAGGGCCTAATTGGACTCCCATCAAATAAGAAAGACTCAAGAGAAACTATGAGTAAGTGAAAACGTATCTCTTCTTTATTCTGCAGTTAAGAGGAGATGTAAATTATCAAAAAAATGTATTAGTCAGAACCTATTATAAGTAAGCAATAATACTAACTAGGTCAGCTACCTCTGTTGATTTTTTGGGCCCTTTGGTCATGGTGTCAACAACAGACTCCAAAATTATCTCTGAAACTAATACAAAGCCCAATAATTAAGCACGGTAGGCTACATTAGCAGCAATTCAAAGGGGAATTCCACAGATTTTAGTCATTAATATGATTCAAGGCTTTTGGAGATTGACTCATACTTGTAGTAACTAAAAGTCATAATATCGTGACCTTTGCGGTTTAGATTTTGACCATTCAAAAGAAAAACAAATCATGGCCGAAAGGTGGTTCCAGAAGAAAGACAGTGTTGTTACCTAAACCACAAGGGTTGATCCTCTGATGGAGATGGATTTGTTCAGAGATTTGCGTGGCATTAGCCAGCAGTGGCATGCACAGTCTCTTAGGGAAAATTAAAATGGGGCACTACCACGGCTCACAAATTACTGTTTGGGTTCATGTTTGCCCTATAGGTCACCCCAGAGCAGAAATGAGTGAGCGGACCAAAAGGGCACTTTGCACACCCGAGGATCACCTGGGGTCACTTTGGCATTTGATGTTTACTGTGTGACATTTTAAGATTCTTTTTTGGACCATTTTTAGGCCTTTATTTCCGACAGGACAGCTTTAGACATAAAAGGGGAGAGAGAAAGGGAACGACATGCAGCAAAGGGCCGCAGGTGGGAACCGAACCAGCGGCCGCCGCGTCGAGGACAGAGCCTCAGCACATTGGCCCAGGCACCCCAACTGTGTGACATTTTGGTAACTATAATGCTTGGAAGTGTCTCTTAAGAGCACAGAAAAATCCAGTACTGCACTATTAAATTTGATTGGGAATATCCACCACTAAAGCACAATATCAACCGAAAAGATAAGGGCCTAAAGATGGGTACTAAATTATTCCTTGTCTAAGAGAGAAGCCTCGAGTCAGAATTCACATGGTGCACACACACATTTGTCTGAGTTGGCCACTGCGGTCCAACAGCAAATTTCTTCCCCTGGCTCCCAAGTCCAAATCCGGTGATGGAATGGAGCTGATTTGTTTGTTACTGAATACAGTCCAAATTCCATCTGCTAATAAAGTTGTGTTTCCACTAACTATATATATTGACTATACATTAATCCTTTCCCCACGTCTCTCAAGATTGCTGGTCATAGTTGTACTTGCGTGAGTTCAATAGTAAGTGGGCTACAACTAGTCATTGCTATGCGCTAGCATGTGCTTGTACCCACCAAAAATAGAGCACACCATATCTCAGGAGCCTGAACCCTAAAGCATTTTCACACATATATATATTTACTTTTTGGATTACACATTCATGAACATATCCATATCTTTCATTAACATCTCCATCTCTGCCTCATCTGCTTCAAATAGGCTGTGATTATTAACTTTCTTTGTTCAAAAAGGAAGCTGTCATCCTGTGAGAGGAAGTCCCGGCGATGTTGGAAGTAAGTACCTGTTCTGTTTTGCAGATCCTGACTTTACTCCCCGCCAGGGACACCAGCACTCTGCCTTTGTAACCGCGGAGCTCCAGCAAGCCTCGCTTGTTTGCAGAGGAGGGGTGGGAGAGGCTGTCGGAGCTCTTCTGGGAGCCGCAGGCAGGGGGGCGCGTGGCCGTTTGAAGAGTTTCCATCCACTCCTGGCGCTCCCCTGTGGACACATGCGTGAGTGAGAGACAGACACAGAGAAAAAGAGATGTGCATGTGGATACAAGTGTGAGTGTGATAAAAAAAAGAAGAAAAAAAAAAAAAAGTGAAGCAACAGAGAAAGAAATCAAGAAAGGCCAGAAAGTGAACTAGACAATGAGAGATCAGGGCATCTTAAAGTCTTTGAATTATAGTGTTAATTCATCATTTTTACATCCCTTCAGTGAGTTACGTACACTGGCTTGTTGGCTGCTAAACCTCCATTGCATACTGATACAGAAAATCCCAGTTTAAAAGAAAAGTAATTGAAAGACAGGATGAGCTACGATTGGTGAAAATTAACTTAGCCTCTGGAAAAAGAATATCTTGCAAAGCTGAAAAGTGCAAAGTCTAGCACTAGAGATATAGAGAGCTGCTACTCTGAGATTTGCAAGCCTTAAGCAAGATGTGGCCGGGGTAACTTGAGTCAAACACACCACCAAATTAAAATATATAATAAAAAAAAAAATGTAGCTTCTCATGACACGCTGCCACAGTTCAATAAAATCGACTCATTTGTCTCAACCTGGAAAACAATGGAGCAAAGTCAAACAGCAAATGGGCAGTTTACAATGATAACGGTGGCAGATTTACCACTGGAAATCATTTGTAGTTTTTTAAACAACGGATCCTTGAGTTACACAGCAGCGTTGTTTATATCAAAGATCCTGTTATTTCGTTCTCACATAACCCCGTTTGGCTGCTTAGCCTACAAATAAAATTTCATGTTTTTACTGTTAACATTACAAGAGAAAAGGCTTTTTGGGAAACTAAGCGTGTGAGGGAAAACGTAACATTATCAAGGCTAACAAACTGGCTGCAGTTGCTCGAGTGTAAACCTCAAACCCAAGAAAGTGTGGGACAGAGCTGCTAACGTTACCCCAGATGTGACTAGCTGGGAAGTAACCCCATAATCTAATTTGGGTAGGTTAATTATTTGCTAACTCTTGGCCTTGGAAGTAAGGCTAGGTTCCTATCGTAGGTAGCAAGCAATTTAGCCAAACATACTAATATTTGCAGCTTACATTAGAGCGGACTAACACTGTTTAATCCATTCCTGACAATGCTCTTTGTTTTTGGTTTTGGAAAGGCTAAACAAAGACTCCACCATCCAAGCCCCATTCATAGGCAGAAATCCAATGCTTGACAGGCCTGCTGTGCCCAGTTAAAGTTGCTAAGATATAATTGGAGAATCCCTGTTTGGGGGAAGGTTCTATAACTGGCACTTCACATGTTTAGTGGCTTCAAAAACTATTTTTCATTGAACACAACACTAAATCTCATTTTATTGTGAATCATCCTAGATTACCCAACTGCTAAATTGCTCAAGTATAGCACAATGCACCATGTTACATCCAAGGTTTACATTCAAATGATGTAGACTCAAAGGGCCTCTCAGATATCTTCCTCTGCAACTTTTCAAACAGACATAAAAGAAGACATGAAAACCAGCGCTATAAAGCCCATTCCCCTACCGCCCAAGACATTGTGCTATCAAAGCCAGGAAAGTGAAAACACAAGAAATACCAAAGGATTGTGAAAACACACACACACACACACAACTGTTCAATACAAGAAAGAAGGGGAATAAAAACTTAAAAATCTATAAACGGATATAAAAACTAAGCAGTTGGGATGGACCTGCAAATTTGAGAAAAGGCAATAATGCACCCTTTTTTCTAAACTTTTTTAAAAACTAAATGCACTTGTGTGCAGCTCTCAAGTCATTCAAAAAAATAAATAAATAAAATAAAAAAAGACAGACACTTTTCTAAAGTGACAAATTGATACTCTCAGAATAACAGTGAGTACTTGTGTGGTCACACAGAGGCATCACACAGGAAATTTATTTTTGGATACCCATGAATTTGAGCAAACAACAGGATGGAGGATCTCACAATAGTTCTCCAAACAGAGGACTTAATGTCTGTATTTGGTTCTCTTGCATTTTATCAAAATGCTCAAAGTACAGGAAAGAAGCTTTTACTTGGTACACTTCTGTTTCATTGCATTATCCATTACTATGCTTATTATGGGCTAGTTCTTTGTCAAAAGAGGAAAACCCACAGACACACAAATCATGTCACCACAATCAATTGTACTATCAGCTATGTGGGCTAAAGAAGCATGGGGAAATGTTTGCAGGAGGTTAACAAATTATACTTTTGAATAGGGCTGGGCAATATATATCAATATTATATCGATATCGTGATATGAGGCTAAATATTGTCTTAGAATTTAGATATTGTAATATCGTGAAATGACATAAGTGTTGTCTTTTCCTGATTTTAAAGGCTGCATTACAGTAAAGTGGTGTACTTTTCTGAACTTACCAGACTGTTCCAGCTGTTCTATTATTTGCCTTTTCCCCACTTAGACATTACGTCCACATTACTGATGATTATTTATCTAAAATCTGTGAAAATAGGTGTGAAAATATTTTCTTAAAGCACCAATTGTCAACCCTAGAATATTGCCGCAATATTGATATTGAGGTATTTGTATTTGGTCAAGAATATCGTGATATCTGATTTTCTCCATATTGCCCAGCCCTACTTTTGAAGTATGTCAATTTAAGAATAGAGAGAATAATTGTTTTTGTGATACTTTATGGCTCTCCACATTGGAAAAATGTATGCTTTCCCTTTCTTCCCACAGCAACAACAAAAAGCCTTGTAGCTCTGAGGTGCTCAGAGCTAATGTAACGGACTGGTGAAAAAGAGATTCATTGGACATCTCATTAGCTAGAAGTTACAGATAAGACATAGAAGATGAATGTACATCTATTTAGTTTATAGCCCATAGCAGTTAATATAAGTCATATTTTGCACACTTGCAATGATAACTGATCACCGTTGTATCTCGTGGACTGCCTAAATAACTGGGAGTAAACAGGACATCCTTCCCCCTGCTTCATGCAATGCTCCATTCCTTGTATCCTTTTAAGTCAGCATTACTCATAGCTGCCACCACAGCATGGTTCTGATTGAGTAAATTGTGTACGCACCAAGTTGGAAGTCAGCTTCACATCCTTGAAGAAAAAACAAAAACAAAAAAACACTGTGCACATGCACAAAAACTAAAGACCAAAACACAGTGATGGCCTTCATTCCTAGACAAAAGGGTAAGTATAAACATGTGCTATGATTATTTGTTCGGTTTAGGAGTATAATTAAGTCTTAAAATATCAGTGGCAGATGCCTGTGGTGACGGTTACCAATTTTCTCTCAAAGCATCTCTGGCAACCATTGAAATATAGCAAGGGAAAAAAATGATTGAACCAACAGTATTTAGAGGCACACATTTGGCTTCATGATGTGATTGGGGCAAGTGGGAAACTGCAAGTTTGTTCGAGACAGTAATGGATCTTCATGGCAACCCTGACTTTTTTAGGTCTTGATGGGTCCACTTGGCCAGGTAAGCAAGTTCCTGAGTTTGGCAAATTTCCAATCATATTTAGTGTAATCAGGTAGCGTAGGGTCCCACGGTATTGCCGCAGGGCGCAGGTGTTTCAACATGCCAATTACCCGAGTGGATCAGAGCAGACTCGGTATGAGTTTCCTTCTCCTACACACACTACTGTACCCTCCTGAGCTCCCAAATACTGTATCTGCTGCCTGGTCCCGAACTCAGCTCTGGCCTGGCTACCCCCCAGATTCTTATGAATTTACAAAGAGCTGGTATCAAAAATGAATGGCCTACTTAATTATTGACTGCTCTTTACATCACTAGGCTTTACTGTTCCGTTCCCACCCTTGCTTTCTGAGTTCCATTACCTGTCCTGCACTAACTTATTTGCCTGTTCATTTATTCAGGTCCTTCCTCTCTCCCTCCGCTCTCCTCTTCGCCAAAGCTGTCAATCTGAGCGCGGGAGGGAAGGCTGGAGCGAGGATGGAGGTGGGAGTATTGAGAGAAACCGAGTCGTGGCATGCCTGTACGCCTGCGTGTTAGCATGTGTGCATCGGACTTTCTGCGTCTGAATGTGTCTTGCATATGATTGAGTGTATGTTGTTGTTTGTTTGTGCACACAGTCTCGCACATGAACCTCCAGCGTGCTTCCAAAAATTATTTTCACTCAGTGTGAAAACATGCCCTCACCTCTGCATGCACATAAAAAGAGTGCACGGCAACCCAACAGCCACATCTAGCTTCATCTCTTGTTAAGGGATATATATGTAAAGCCATGTATTTGAAAGACTATTCCACCACTTTACATGGAGAGAGACCAGGAGAGAGGCAGATAATCCTCATTGAAAGTGGATGAGATGAGAGCCAGGGCCATTTAGTGCTCAACAGAGATCTTAGAAGCCTCCCACACAGTCTCCATCAAGAGGAATAAAAAAAAAGCCTTTGCAGAGGGATTAAGATTTGCTTTGTTATCTGTCAGTTCAGTCCTCTCACCCCAACATACATGCACAACACAGAATTAAACGTTTACATTACTCTTCGATGTATGATCTACAGTAAGTTTGCCATATATTACTACATTTTATAGAACTGGATGAGTCTTAATTGATCCTCGCCAATACATTGACACGGACAATATTATCAGCCAATGTTGGTTTACCACGGATATATTTAAAGTAAGTAGCAAGACATTGCAGTATAGAAATCCCAAAGATACAGTACTGCACATTTGAGGTCATTCAGATTCACTGTCATATTACACAGTTCAGAATTCTTTAATAATCAAATGTATGGGAACTTTATCAAAAATGTGCATGTTACGTATTTTGAGGCATTATTAGTCCTGATCTATTACAATCTAATTAAAATGTATTTGTGCTGCTTACGTCACTAATGTGACCGCCTCATTGCTTGGCAATATATGCTCAACAATAGCTAAGAAGCTAATGTTACATGTGTTTGTTAACTTGTTAAATGTTAAAACCTGCCACTGGGCAGTGAAATGTGAAATGATGCAACTTGAAATATTTACTACAGGTAATACTTTACTCCCACTCTATGTCCTCCTGAGTTTATATTTCTGCCATCGGTCTCTCTCTGGGCTGTTCCCAACCCTTTTGTTGTTATCTCTACATCTCTCTTTTACCTTCTTTCCTGTCATCTCAAACAAAACTAACATGTGTTAGGCAGGCTTTGTTGAAAGGCAATTGCCAAAGCATCAGAATACAAATCATTAACATTTCTTTACACCATAAATCCCATCTTCTCTCTTGTAGCGCATTTGTCTGCATCCCCCCTCCAACACCCCTTCTTGTCCTTACCATTTTCCATCACTCTCCGCCCTGTCTCTTCTTGGCAAACTCTCCTTTCCTCTCGCTTTCTTCTCTCCCATTGCTGCCACTGTTCTCCACACCACTTCCTCCCCCTCTTTTCTTGCTCTCCTTCTCTCCTCCTGCCTGCCTTCCTTCCATCTCTCCTCTCTCAAGCTGACAGTACCTGAGGGAAGAGGCCACCTGCGGACCAAGTGGAGAATCAGCCGACAGCTGTGTGCACACTCTCTCCGGTGGCCTTCAATTATTCACTCACTTCTCCCTCCTCCTTTTCCCTCTCTCCATCTTCACTCTGCCCTTTTCATCTCTCCCTGCCGTCTCTGTCTTTACCTCTCTGTTCTTCACACCGAGATTGCGTGTCTGCCTCTCTCGCTCTATCCATCCCTGTTATTCCCTCATTTAATCGCCTCAATCCCTTGTTTCCCCTATCCCCTTCTTTTAATGTCCCTCCTGGATGCCTTTACACTCACGCACACACCTCTGACCATCACTCTACTATTTTCTCCCCCTCTCACCCCTACTGCATCGGCCCAGCAGCTCCATACCTCCACTTCACTAACCTACTCCTCCTCTTTCCCTCTGTCTCCTCATGTCTCCCTCTTTCTCATGCCTTTCCCCAAAGATTGATGACTCTCCGCCACAAGGCGAGTGGGCCTGTTTAAAGATGCATGAAGTGATGAGGGTAAGTTTTCTCCTTTTCTTTTTACCTCTCCTCCCAACCCTTTCTTCTGACGGCAGCAGCCACCTCAGCGAGAGGCTCCCCACTGATCCCAGGCAGTCAGAGGCCACCTCCAAATCAGACAGCATTCTTCCCTCCAAGCGCTTGTCAGGACAGCTGAGTGTGACGTATGACGATCAGCTAACAGACAGCGTGATAAATGACGCTGCTGAGGACCTGCGTCTCATAAACTGCCAGAAAAGGCTGGCAGATATCGATATGATGATGCACTCAATCGACAGGGTGAGGAGGAAGAACTGCTGGTGCTCGGCGTGGTGAAAATAGATGGAAAAAAAGTTAGCTGTTGGCTATATTGCTTTTTTAATAAACCGGAGGTGATGCAAAATTGGAGGAAAAGGAGATCCAATGCAAATGTTGCTTTTTCAGCTGACAATAAAGGACTAATGCCACCAAGCACAAGGTGCATTTTATACAAATGTACAATGTGTCAATGAGTCGAAGGATTTTCGATGCAAACCAAGCTTGTATCAAATACATCCACTGCCGTCTAGAAAGTAAATTATCTTAAAGCTGTAAGTGATTGATTTTTTGGCAGCTTGGGTCAGTGAAAAAAAAAAGCTGTTAAAAGACAATAGTTTGTGTTTATCAGCTCAAGTTTTCCTTAAAAATGTTCTGAAGTATAGACACTAGAGTCAAGAACATTTTTTCATCTGACTGATGAGGCATTTTTTCCTAAGTCAGCAATGCATTAGGATCTACTCAATCTTTATTTTCAACGGTCACACAACCAACCAGACAAAACAGCAAGCAAAAAAAAGAACAGAAACCGACAGAAAATAAAAAATAAAATAGAAAAACACACAGGTGGAGAGCAGCCAGAACAACAGAGTACACGTTTAAAACCTGCTCAGATCAAGCAGAGCATGGCACAGCAGCAAACACAAATCAGGCATCGAGGGCCAATCATGTAACACCAAAAAAGGTTTCCACAACTTCAAGAAGCGAGCCTTAGAATTTCCCCCTCTCAAAACTAATCTGTCCCATCCTAGCCATGGAAAGATTTCATTGAGCCACCTCCTAAAACATAGGGACACTGGAGACTTCCAATTAAGTAATATTAATTTTTCAGCTGCAACCATGCCTGCTCTATTACTTTGCTTCTGATGGGAAGGAAGGGCCTCTGTACGGTCAATGCAATCAAAAATAGCCAGATTACAATGGACCTTTTTCACAGCAGACATTTTGTCTTGTCATAGTAGGAAAAGTACAGCTGAAATTGATAACCTTAACGATGGCTCAATTCCATCAAGTGTCCCAGTAAGCTATTTCAGTGAGTCAGCATGCACAATACCATGGCCTCCCCTAAGTGGAATGCAGCCATCATTAATGGTTTTGAATACACCTGTGCTTTTCCTACTATGACATGTCAACATGTCTGCAGTGAAAAAGGTCTATACAGCTGGATATTTATCTGACATTGTTATATGTCACTCCAGAAATTACTTAATACTGGACAGTGCCAGAATAAGTGTGACAGTGATCCCTCAGAGATACCACATCTGTCACACAGAGAGAAAACTGATTCAAAAATCTTGTTAAGTTTGGTTTTGGAGTAATGCAGTCTGTGTAAGACTTTAAATTGAATTGATCTGTATCTAGAGCTAATGGAACTGCTGTGTATAGCGGACAAACCTTCCTCCCACAGTTCATCTGACACCGGAGCACCCAATTCTGCTGCCCAGGCCTCCTTGAGATAACCGGCTTCTACTGGTGTTGTAAAAGCAGTGACAAAACGGGAGATCAAATGCTTTGAGTCTGGCTTATAGAGGAGTAAACTATAAGAAGTGTGACTTTTTGGTTTGGTTGTGAATTCTGGGATACACTCCTGTACAAATTGCCTGACTTGAAGGTAGCGATAAAAATGTTGTCGGGGAAGGCGATACTTAGTTTGGAGCTGAAGAAATGAAGCAAATTTATCATCTGTGTAAAGATCACCTATACAACACAGCCTTCTTCCCCTCCAGTCCAGAAACACTCTATCCATCAGTGCCGGCTTCATCAAGTGAGCATTACAATTATTACTTACTGAGCACTAAGCAATAAATGACTGTATATCAAATGATGAGTATGTCAAATATTGATAATCCTATTTCTTGCTCAGCAGATGTCAATAACTTGCATTTAAGTCTCAATAATCTCAAAGACATGTCCGTTCCACCAAATATTCACACTATACCACACAATGAGTCAAAGGTTCATAACCATGCAAAGCTCAGGTTGTCCAATCTCACTCATCCACATTCTTCAAACGACGGACAACATCTGACCCTAGAGACGGACTCTCAGTTTGACCTGAGCTGCCTAATAGACTGCCATCAAGCCGGCAGGACATAAGGAGCGGAAGGAGTATCTTTCCCCTCTCATTAAGGCCAACACAGACAAAGCTTCTGGCTGAAAGACAATACAACTCTTACTCCGTTTTGTCTGACAGAGGGATGAAGAGAGGAAAAGGAAGAAGGAACATGACTATTAAAAAGGTCAGTTCCCGGGAGATTTGAGAATTTGTTAATTTTTTTATACAGTGTTTCCCTTTAGATTAACTTAATAACACTGATTCAGACAGGGACATAAAGTCATTACTGCCACCAAGATCTCCCTCGGCACCTATTTACATAGCATAATATTCATAGCGCATTTACAAGAATCTATTCTGAAAAATACTTTAAAGAAATAGTTTGACATTTTGAGGAATATGCTTATTTGCTTTCTTTCGGAGAGTGAAATTAAATTAGATGAAATGTTGGTTAAGTAAGACGGTGGAGTCAGGACCTCTTAAGCCTAGCTTAGCAAAAAGCCTGGAAGCAGGGGGAAACAACTAGTCTGCTCTGTCCAAATTTAAAAAAAACAACCCTACTAATTTAAGCTGTCATATATACAGTGTATTGTTTTTTTAAATGAGTACAGCCAGCTAGCTAATTCTTGTCTCATCTGTGGTCTGATAAACAGCGAGAGAGCGAGCAAGGGGGATGAAACAGAAACGTCTGTCGCACTTTTAAATAGGCCACCTTTTTGAGCCCTCTTCTTCTGCAGAAGTATAATGGTTTTCTGACTGGAGAATTGGCGCCTTTCGAGATTTGGATAGTTGTATTTTTTAATTCAGACAAAGCCAGGCAAATTGTTTCCTCTTATCTCCAATTGTTATGCCAAGCTAGGATAAACACCCCAACTCTGTACTTATTGTAAGGCACAGACATGGTATTGATCTTCTCATATCACGCTCTGAACGAAGGCAAATTTCCTAAAATTTAGAACTATTTTCTTTACATATGGGTAGCTTGCAAAATTATTTTGAATGATGTAAATCACACTGAAAAAATGTCCTTTGAGAGATAAATGGCAGAGTAAACTGCATGAGGAGAGACAAAAAGGGGGTAAAGGGGTAAGGCAGAAGATTACCACATTTAGAGAGAGTGAGGTAAGAATGAGAGATCAGACAAACAGAAAGGGAGGGGGGGAGAAGGAAGGACAGAGAGAACGAGAGAGAAAAACAAGGCTAGACAGGAAATCAGACGATCAGAGCAACAGAGGCAGACTGAGCAGCTAAACAGAACCAATAGCTGATAAATGGCTGCAAAATGCACTAGAGAAAAAGTGAAGGATGCACTTGTTGTACCTTCTCTTTCAGCCCGGAATATGAAGGTCCGAAGGGAGGTGACTACCTCAAACTTGTTGTCACCCAGTCCTCGCACCTGTCTGATAGCACTGGCCAGGATCATTCCTTTGGAGTACATCTCCTAAACAGAGAGACACATGAACAAAAGGATAAGAGCTGATAAAAACCCATACTAAATAATAGGTATATAAACACATGCAGACACACACGCGCTTCATGGATACTAATAATGTTATTGAATTGTTGCTTATTTTATCTGCATCTGTAGACCCACAATTATCGTATTCAACCGCATTGTTTGAATCAAGATGTGTAATTCTGAGTTGTGTTACCGTCCACTGATCGCATTCAATATGAAACCGTTTCGACAGACATCCTGCAACTAGAGCCATTACATTGTATTACATCAATACAGCGTCAAATTTATTTGCAAAAATAGCTTCCCTGTTCCCTTTCAAGCAATAACTTTGATAAATGGTACAGAGCTCTTGGACAAGAAGCATTTCAATCAAAAAGCTACTGCAGCAGTACAAACAGAAACCTCATAGTACGTGTTTTCATATGAGCTGCATCCGGTTAAGCAAGCCAGGACAGATTTACATTGATGTTATCGTTGTCATTAACACAAATAACTGAAATGATAGATTTGAAATAGGTGCGATTTGAAATGGAGGGGCAGGAAACTACCAAAAAAAGTGAATCACATATCATTAAGGAAGCCCAAATACATGACACAGTCGTTTGGGTGTTAGGAGACACCATAAAACAAATCTACAAGCTGAAAACAAACTTCACAAATGTTTAAAAAGAGGCACGCTGTGGTGGGGATTTGGGTAAAGCACAGGAAGAGCTTGTTGGGTAAAGTGGGATTGGGCTGTGTGTGTATTGTTTCATTACCCACATGTTTTTCCCCAGCAGATCTAGTAGAGGCATCTAAATAAGGAGGATGTTGCACTGGAGGCTTCATGACCCTTTTTTACATTTTCCCTTGACAATGGCAATTAAAAGTACTGGGTCATTGTCAATATGAAAAGGAGACAGAAGTGGCATAAAAAAAAAAGAAATCAAACATCAACATTATAACTTCTGAAGAAGCAAGGAAAGAATGGTACCACCAGCAAATCAGTATTCAAACCATAATGTGGCGAGTATAACAGAGAAATGCCCTTAAAGTAGTAGGAAAAAGCTAAGAACATGTCAGATAATGTAATGTGCTTGCAATAGTGTGAACCAGGGGATAGTACATTACGCTTCTGTAGCGGCGTGAAAATCACTGGGTTATAAAAAAGGAAAGAAAAGGGTTGTTTCAGACATTGCATTATTCATGTCGATAATGTCATTATCATTGCAAAGTATGAAGAAAAAAAAAAAAACAGACGTCCCTTTTTTTTTTCTCTGTCGCTCTTCAACGGGCTTGACCTGAATTTTGATTCTCTGTAATCCTGAGCACAATGTAACGGCTTGTGGGGATTGCCATGCCCAATACTGTAAGTTTGCTCTACTGTACTGCCGCCATCGTATCCTGCAAAGACACAGTGCGAGGTAAGCAAAGGAAGGATGAATTGAGGAAGAAAAGGAAGTGAACTTCTGACTCCCTCTCGCCATTCTTAATTAAGCCAGTGACCTTGCCAGCCACAAAAGCCTATTTCTAGAGACCACAGAGCCAAAAATATACCAGCCGGCACAGTCAGTAAGGGAGAGCGGGGGCGGAGGGAGGGATGGATGGAGGGAGCGTGAAATTTGAAAAAAAAGGAGAAATTAGGTTTGTGTGAAAGGCCAAGGAGAGGACTGAGAGAAAGAAAATGAATAAGAGCGTTAAGAGATACAATAACGAAGGGATAAAAACGGAAGAAGAGGCAACAGTGGAATTCCATAATCAGGGAGAGAAAGCAATGCAGCTGGAGGAGAAGAGAGAGGAAAGAGCATGTCGAAATGAAGATGCCTAAGAGGGTCAGGGAGGGGTCCTTCTCCTATTAAAACAGGATGTTAACAATGGCAAGAAGTGGCTCAACCTAATTACTGACAGCCAGCCTTGTGCGTTTCTCCCCCGGGGAGTTTCACACCAATATCTCCCCCCCTTTCGCTCTCTAAATTCAGACAGAAGTTAAAGGAAGGTGAGGAAAGGAGAAAGTAAGAGTCTGTGTGTGTGTGTGTGTGTGTGTGTGTGTGTGTGTGTGTGTGTGTGTGTGTGTGTGTGTGGATGGATTAGCTTGGTGGCTGTGTGCTGATAATTATACCCCAGTATGGGTTAACGGTAATTAATTCTTTTAATTCTACTTTTGGGGTCATGAAGGAGAGAGTTGTTTAATTGCGAGGTGTGCATCTGTAAATACTCAGCCCAGTCAGCGGAGAGGCGATGAAAAGAAGCGGTCAGTGTTAAAGCCTTTGATTCAGACACAACGCTATGCATTGCAGCTGCACCCACACACCCCCACCCACACCTGTTTACAGACTAATCTCAAGAGAATGAACTACCAAGGAAGCAATGAGCCCTAACTATCTCTCTTTCTCCAATAACAAACACACCTGACTCACCTCCCTCTGCCAAAGATCTCCTCCACACTCATTTCCCCTCACCCTGACGTCCCTCCCGCTTTCAACTCCCTCACTCCCACTTCCCTTCATTCTGGCCCTTCTCATATCACTACCCTCCCAACATTTGTCAACCAATGTCATTTTGCAGGGCGGTGTAACTTCTTTTTCTTTTGTGGAAGTGCCTATCTTGCGTGGATAACTATGTCTACTTTCTTTTCAAAAACAACCTGGTAAACTTCAGGAAACAATTAAGGCAGAGCAATGGAGCTAAAGCCTACAATAATGGAGGCAGCGTGTGGAGAAAGCAGGGAGGAGGGTAAAGAGGGTGGTAAGAGTTTTCTATCAGCATGAAGTTAAGGTTCTGGCATCTGCAAAGCAGTGCAACTTCAATGGAGGCATGAGGACACCAACTGGTTGGAGCAGAAAACTGCACCTTTGAGAAATTGCCTGTGATTAACAATGCATCCTTGCTGTTTCACCAAGTGGGATGTCTTAAGGATTTTAAAGATGTTTCTTCCAGGCAGAGCTGTTGTGTCCAAGTAAGTCCAAATCAAGTCTTTATTAAGGTAGTCAGCAAGACGTTCAGGTCTCTAAAGGGTGACCATTAAAATGTGACATAACATTGTCATTTTAATCGTGTCAACAGGTTGTTGTTTTTTTTAACATATCTGACAAAAAATAATTTCATTTTTAATAATTAAATATTGAGGGTGTGTGTCATGCAAGGCCAGCCTGGTACTTATGTTTTATTGTTCCAGGATTTTATAGAGTTCAAAAACTAAGAATTTTGGTATCAAGTCTTGGGTTATGCTTAAACCTGCACTACTTTATTTTTTGGCCCCTTGGGGGCAGTGCTGTAAACACAACATTTACACATTGCCTAATATTGTTAATATGGTGAACGTATTAGCAAACAGTTGATTATTTATACGTATACACGGAGCAACATTAGCATTTATTTTCAAGACATGTTTGTGTTCACCTGATGAATGTTAGCAGATTCCAAAATGTAGAGTACAGTCTTTTTTTTTTTTTTTTTTTTTACTGAAAACAGCTTCTGCTGAGGCCAAATTCAAATACAATGCAAATAGTAAAAAAATCAATACTATTCGAATGCTGAAATTACAATTCAAATGGGACTTTTTTTTTTTACAAATACGTTGGCAAACATTAGCTAATCTCCCTCTTCTCGCCTTGGCCTACCCGCATGTGTCACTCATGTCACGTCTTATGAACAATAACTTAGCGGGCGTGAGAAACACAAGGAATTGTGAGGTCTAACAATGCATAAGCCAGAGTAGTGTTGTGCATATTATTTAACAGGCTGCAATTGAGCATTAAATATTCTAATATTATTCGAATATAAAAAAAAAAAATCAAATGGAATTTGAATGGTATTATAGAGGAAGATTGACAGCTCTAGTGTGAACTGGGCTTTACACAGTCATTTAAACCTTTATTAATATAAAAAATATTGATGAGTGCTACTTTAAAAATTTTAAATTACTACTTTGCTAGGGATCAAATTCAAGGTGGTAAATTAACCTGATGGGTTGCACTGATGTGAATTCAAATTATATCTATTCATAAATGTCCCTCTGTATGATTAGGAACTCTTGGATATCAAGCCGTGCTATGCATAGCAAAATAAACACCTGGAAATGTATGAAATCATGAAAGAAAATAGTTGGATCGACTACAGATTGCTACTAAATATGTATACAGTACCTGCAGCATAGGCATCTTGGGAAAACACAGGAGAGAGTAAGCAGAGGAGCTTTCAGGTTTGGAAAGAGAGAGCTTTTCAGTGTCAGACAGACAGACAATCAGGCAGACTGATACACTCGAGACTGATCCCTGATCCTAAAACCTCATCTCCCCTTTGGCCTGCTATTCAGCCTCCACCCCCCTCCCCCATCCTCTCATCCCTTCATCCCTCCCAGCCATTCTCATCACTTCCCTGAAGCCAGGCTTTGGACAGTTTTTGCAAACACACACACGACACCACATCGGGCCCCCGAAGACTACATCTCAGACCCAAAGTGTTCTCCCAAGTCAATCCCGGTGTTGACGAAATCAGGTGAAAGGGGTGATTGATGAGACAGACTGGATACAACCATGCAGAGGGAGAAGTGAGACTGAGGATCTCGCTACTCTCCCACGCCACCTCCACTACCCCGATGATGACATCACCGCGGCCAGAGACCTTTAAGCTGCGACTGTGATTAAGTGTGATTAGGTCTGTCTGGGGCTGACAGATCCCAGAGGATTTTAAACTACAAGAGAGTTTTTGGGTGTTGAAAGTTTTTAGAAAGAGAACAAGCATGGGAATGTTTCAGTGTGGAGGCATTTTTATTTTTGTGTACGGGTAGTAAAGATTGGACGATGATAAACTGATAAAACCCTGCTGATATCAGTCTTGATGTCAGCTCAGAGCCCAATCTAAAGTCTAGTGCAGACTGCAAACATTTTGCCACACTTTGTGTGCACAAGACACATTTTTAGGATAAAAAGGCCTAGAGCCCAGACAGATTCTATGTAGCCATGTAAAGATAGCTCACGTTAGGTACCATGAGCTACTGGTCATACCAGACCAAGTTGGTTGTAGTGGCAAAAACCCTGTGTGTATTGAACGGTGCAAGTTTGTGTTTTATTGCTAATGAATTTAACTTGTTATTTGTAAGGGAAGGTACTTAGTCACACTTTAAATGTGTCCAATACCATAAACTACTAGTTTATGACCAAATATCTGCAAAACTGACATTCTTATCATCCTCAACTGTACCTAACTGTTAGTAATGCTAACATGCTAAACTTAAATAGTGAACATGGCACACATCAGCATGATAGCATTATCATTGTGGATATGCTACAGTAGCACTGTAAAATTAGCGTTTAGCTCTAATGTGACAGCCTCAGATTTAGATGTATAGATGATAGCAGCTTGAGTAATAATAATAGCTACTGATCAAGCTAGTTAGAGTCACTAAAGTAGTTTAGTTTGACTTTATTTCATTTTTTTAAATCTTGATATATGTTAATTCAATATGTGATGACATCATAAATATGATAATTCAGGCATGACACTATTTAGCGACTTTTACAAACTTTAGCTACTTTCCTTTGAAAATAGTTGGTAAAAACTGATTTATATTGGAGCACCTAGGAGACGGAAGATAAATTGTATCTAATCCATTTCAAACTCTCCAAATGGAGTAATCCTATCATCAATAGACCTGGTCTGAGATCAATTGTGTAGGTTATGCACCCCTACATACGTACACATAACAATATGGGATGAAAAATAACTTGTAATGTGAGCAGTACAGCGCTTCTTGTAGACTGCACTCGGTACAGCACAAAAATACATGTATGTCTCTGCACTGTGAGGGAGAGAAAGCCAACAACTCATATTTCAATTTCTGACATAAAGTGGTGCTGAGAGACTTCCTCTGTCCATGCAATCTTCTTCTACCCCCACGCTCACTCTGTGGAGGTGGCATTGGGTGGCAAACAGGGTGGTACTTGACCTCAGCTGGCCACAAAAAGCAGGGATGACAGAGAGATTGTACTTGACATCTGTGCTCACCCGAAACATGGTGAAGCCCTCTGCTTTCTCAGAGGGATGATTCACATTGGCAGGATGACTTTAAAAAGTCTAAACAACAATCTTTGTTCCCCTTCTTAGACACACACACAGGCAAACTTTCATCTTTCCAAAAAACTGTTGTGCCTACACCGACAGTGACGAAGGGTATAAAGTGCTGACTCGCTGGCCTCCCTGCCGATTCCCACTCTGCCGGCGACAGAGCGTGTCCTGATAAATAAAGCAACAAATTCGATGGAATGAGAAAACGAGGGGAAAGAGAGAGAGGCAGAGGGAGCGAGAGAGCATGGAGGGATATAATTAGTAAGTGATTAACGAGCAAGCATCAGACAGGTCCCACATCATTGATTGTGATGTTGTGCAACGCTGCTGCAGCAAAAACAAGCTGGTCCTGGGAAGGGGCGCAGAGGTCACACCCACACCCACCCACCCACCCACACACACACACACACACACACACACACACACACACACACACACACACACACACACACACACACACACACACACACACACAGACACAGACACACAGAAATGTGTTTGTTCTTAGTAAAAGATACATCCAACAGTCATTAGCAAGAACATGAAGGTAAAGCACATTATGTCAGATAGGTTATGGCCGCTTGAGAACACAGAATTAATACATTGAAAGCATTTTTTGAAGGATAATACCAGGGTGTATGAAGGTTCTAGCTCCTCAAATATACATAATGTGTACTAAAAAGTTTTAAATGCATTGTCTCTTCCTGTCCAGGAAGCCAAAAGAAACTATTCATTTACGTTCGGCATAAAATCAGAGTTCTGAAATGTACTTTTGGTTGTGTAATTGATCACATTAAACATCGAGTGTACAACCATGTCTACTATTAATTTTTGTCAGTTGTTACATTATTGTTGCATGATAATGCAATTCAATGGCAGATTGATTTGCAAAGTCTGCACTGCATTACCACTATGGCTGGGTAGCGAAGCTCTAAATAGGTTTTGAGTACTGATTAAAGGTGCAATATGTAATATTGTGTGTAATACTGGCAGCTAGCGGTTAAAATAGTTACTGCACTACCAATTCAAAATACTGGAGAGTCGTCTCCCCCGCCCCCTCCTGCCCAGACTCGAAGTTCACGGGGGTTGCCAGGCTGAGACCGCAGCATTCACAACAATGTAGCTGGAGGCTTTTCTCACATAGCCAGACGTTACTTCACAGCACAGTGGAGTAGCTAACGTTAGATGCTAGTCTCACATAGCCAGACATTACTCCACAGCACAGCCGAGTAGCTAACGTTAGATGCTGGCTATATTGACAGTCATAAAAGCCCGTGCTCACGCTGAGCTCTGTAACCAACTAACAGACACACTTTTTCGGCTTAAAATGACAGTATGAACCGCTAAAAACACAACAACCTCACTGTCCTCTCCACACGCCAGTCAGGCACACTTCCTCGGCTTAGAATTACAATACGAAACGCTAAAAATACCATTACCTTGCCGACGGAACACACTTCATTGGCTTAGAATTACGGCAACAATCGCTAAACACACTGCAAACTCATAGTCCCCTCTTTCCGATTTACAGCCCCCCTCTTGTGGCTTAAAATAACTCACGTTGTCGGCTCCAGCCGCTGAAGAGGCTACACGCTGTAAACAGCCATGGGCTGCCCGGTAACGTTAACAGTTAGCAGGGTTAGCATGGCGGCGTTAGCCAGGACCAGTCGGGATCACTTTACTGGCTATGTCTCAATTGTTTTTGCGAGTAACCAACTCGGTTACTCTAGCTATATAATTCAATGTGAGTACACAAATGTTGAAATGACAAAAAATGCCCATCCATAGTAGCTGTGATAAATTAGCCTGAAGCTAATGCTTACAGGTTCAGGAGAAAATAAGCCAACTCGGCGTCCTTTTGGGCTCTAAGCTGTCTCCATCTTTCAAATACATCTCCAATATTTACCAGGGGGTTGTTACGTCTCTGGTCACGCAACTGTTAGAAACATGCTGTTTTCTTTTTTTTATGTCATGTAGAATCTATCTCCGTTGATCCTGTTCATTTGTTTGCTGCTTTCATGGCTGTACTAACGTTACAGCTGCAGCGCGCTGGGTTTACGTTTTTACAGGTATATCTGGCAACCCGGCCTGCCTGTCAAACGGGGCCGTTGATAACAACACACAGATCAAAACATAAACATAAATTCCGTCACGGAATGTAAATTTCAAAAAGAAAAAATACTGAAATTAGCATTGTTGTCAGAAAAGATAGTATTTCAGTTTAACATGTTTCCTTAATATCTGATGAGGCATTGGTGTCATTTTTGGATTTATTACAGTACAAATATTACATATTGGACCTTTAAAACATATCCGTAGCATTAGGTATTGAATAGAGTCAAGTATCAAAAGTTGGCATTGACTGCTTGGTCCGATTCTTGTTAACCTACTGTTTAATCAGACATTTCCCAATATTATATTTTATTTAGGTAGTTCTGTATTTAATACCAATGCACAGGGGTGGGGGAAAAAAATCTTCACAGCATTGTATCGCGATATTTTTTGAAGCATTAAAATTGAATGGAGATGAACAAACAGAAATGTATCTTTTTAGATAAAATAGATGTTGACGTTTTCCTTTGGGGACCTCATTTGGAATTGGGAAAAATTTTAAGTTGGAAAAAAGGTAATACATTGCAAAATATATCGCAGAATATTGCAATATGTTTAAAATTGCAATAGTTTTGTATCGTGACATAAGTATCGTGATAATATGGTATCATGAGGCCTGTGGTGAGTCCCACCCATACTGATGCATTGAGCAGTTTGGCACATTTTGCTACATGACAAAAAAGGGTTAAAACACTGAAGGACTGTAGCTGCCACACACATATATTGAAGAAGAAATTATTTAACATTCTGGCATTGGACTTCTCAAAAACATTTACAGTAGTAATTAGTGTTGGATGCAGAATCGTGCAATATCACTGTCTGGGTTGTGTGTACAGCATCATTGCATTGGCAAAATTGTTTACAAATTTAAAATATTACCCAGCCCTAATTACCTCACAATAATAATGCAATTTTGGAAAAACATTAATGTAGACTTGATACGTACTGTATTGGATTACAAGTCAAATGAATTAATAAATAAAGCTAATGGAGGCTACAGACAAACATACACCATTCTAACACAGTGTTCAAAAGTTTTACCTGTGATGTAAAGTGTAGTGGTTTGTAGCAAATGGACTGGAACAAGCTAAATTACAAATTCAAAAGAAAGAATAAAAAAGTAGTTCCAAGGGACACACATGGTCACATACAACGATATTGTCCTCATTTACAGTTTAAGCCAAAATGTTGTATGTTGTAAATGTTGGCGCTATACAAAAACATTTCCAGACTAAACGGGTAGATAGAGCTGCAATGATTAGTCGATTAGTTGTCAACTATTTTGATAATAGATTAACCAGTTCAAGTTATCTGATTCAAACTTCTTAAATGTGAATATGTTCTAGTTTCTTCACTCCTCTCTCACAGTAAACTGAATATCTTTGAGATCAGACAGAAAGAGAATGAAGAGAGGTACAGGGAGAGCGAAATGCTGAGGGAGGCAAAAAGAGAGGTCTCTCCCTCCACCTTCCCTCTCCTTCCTTTCTCTGGGAACTGGTCAAGTGCCAACATCAATGTACTTTACTGTATGGCTGGGCGGGCACAGAGAGTGCTGGCCTGTCATGCGTGGCGTAATGTCGCTCTGTCCTTGCCCCCATTCTTTACCCTGCCAAGCTAATGATAATAATGATGATGATGATGAGAATGAGAAGGAGGAAAAGGGAAGGGAACACTCAGATCTTGGCTCAGCTGCTCATGGTATAGATTTCTGTAACGGGGGAATGACTTCGGTAGTGTGCAGGTGGAGAATGTGGGTGTGTCAGCAGGAGGAGGGAAGTGTTAACATGTGCATGTGTTTTTCTCGCACTTACCTTGTCATTGTTGTAGTACGCCAGACTCTCGCCATCGAATCTCACCCACCTCCGTTGAAAAACACAATTTCTGCAAAGAGAAGGTGAGGTGCAAATTCAATCCATCTGAGTTGTTCAACCAAACTAAACCAGTTTTGAGTGAAATAAGCAAAACAAATCTAAAACTGTCAAGACAGTAAGCCAGTAACTAAATCTGCTCTGAACAGGTACTCATGTTTCATCAAGAGTGCCATTGATTCATTAACGTCAAGAGTTTTATCAACATCTGTCAATTAGCATAATCAAAACAAATGGGCACTTCCAATTTGAATATGCAACAGCCCAAGGGCAGTTTGCCAAACCTATGCAAATCAGATGGTAAAGGAGAATGTAGAGTAGAGTAAATGATGTGTCCAAGAGACTCTTGGAAAAAAAGCCAAGCTAAGTCAAAGCAGACATATTGTGCATCTCAATACTACAAGGTCATATCCCATCTTCCTTTCCTTTCTATGGTGCCATGTATTATGGATGGATCTGCTTCGGGCTTCTGTATATAATACCATTTATCAGTTTTAAATGGTTATCAAAGATAAAAGACACAGGGGGAAGCAGAAAAAAAGTGCAGCGTAAAGCATCTGCAAAAAACAGGAAGCAGTAGTTGAATGACTGCAGGGATGACTATGCCAGTGTGCCTTGACGGGAAGTAACATGAGGCACATTTTAGGTTGTTTGGTTGTAGAACATGATAGAAAAAAAAAGTATGCATAACACTGCTTATGCAATGTGGAGCTGCAGTAAAACTGGCATTCATGAGGATTTCATGAAGATCCATGTATCATTACAGTAACTAAAAATGAATGTCTGATATCGGATAATCTGAACTGAGTCTCTAACGACAATTATCATCCTCGGCAAAACTGTAACCTACCCTTGAGGCGACAGTTTGTCCAGCCAACCCACTTTGAGCACCTGGTGTTTGGGGGCTCCATAGAAGCATGCGTATGGAGAAATATCAGGCAGTGCATTTTTAGTCACAACCCCCAAAGCATCTGCAGGCTCTGAGTAGAGCTCACACTCCACCATGGTTAAAGATCCATCCTTGGGTCCAGAGGAAGTTGGTCCCACAGCATGACCCTCAGGGATCACTAGAAAACTTTGGTCCAAACTGCCTCGTGGCAAAATGCTGGCACACTCGTTCACTGTTGAGTATTCCTCTTTGTAGGGGTCTGGGATAGCTGGAGCAGGGGGAGACCTTTGTTCCTTGGATTCTTTCCATTTATTCATCTTTTTTCTGGAGGAGCATAGATAGCATTAAAGGAACAGTTTGACATTTTGGGATATTCTAATAATTGTTTTACTTTAGGAGACAGATGAGAAGATATTATCATCGCCTAGCTCCATAATTAGCGTACAGACATGAAAGTGGCATTGATCACATCTAACTCTCGGCATGAAAGCGAATAAGCATGCATCCCAATATGTTTTCTTTAAGAAGGCTTCTGTCAAGTACAGTATGTAGGAAATATATAATTATTGCCCTAATATGACTTGATATATTTTTGATTCACAGTGAAGTCTAAAGGCCTGTTCACACCGGGACGAATTTTGCGCGCAATATTCGCCAACGTTTAACGCCTCGTGACTAAACAAAGGGCGCCAATCTGAGTGTGCACACAGACGCAAAAGACGGCACGCGTAAAAGCGGCATTTTTTTTTAAAATGCCTCGGGTTCGTTTTTTTGGTTTGACGCGCTGCGTCAATAACTTTCCAACCAATGAGATTGCCGCTTTTGCTCACGTGACTGGAGCTTCTGAAGTTACAGTAAAACACAACTTGGGGGCGCTCAAACACAAAACGGTCTTGCCGAGCACACATACATAACGGCGAAGAAGATATACGCCAAGTAGCGTCTACACTGCCGGGAAGAAATAAGACGAGGAAGATGCAAGGCAAGATGAATGTAGAGCTGCTGGTCTCGTTGGTGTCGGAACATAAAGCACTTTATGACAAACGCATAACATCCAAACATCCATGCTGTTTTGAGTGAGATACGGGTTTCTGAATGTAACCTGCCTTCAGTCTCCGGGTGAGCTGTTCAAAATCTGCAGGGTTTTCTACGTCTCAATGGCAAAACACTGCTACAATACACACTAGTTCACCATCATCTACAAAAGAAATACTTACATGTCCCTGTTCTGGTATTCCATGCAAAGTTGGAAGTGCGCCCTCGTTTAGAAGAAGTCTCCCGGCTAATTCTGCCTTGTACTGACTGAAGTTGTAGAAACAGCTAGCTAGCTAGCTGATGTGATCCTTACCTAGCTACTGCACATGTGCGAATCCAAACAAAGACGGTACAGAAGTGATATGTCTCACTCTGTACCTAAAATAGAGACCTAAAAATATGGTGTTTTTTGAAAATTAAACCATGTAAACCTATTCTGGTACAACCTCAAAATACAATTATGAACCTGAAAGTGAGCATAATATGGACGCTTTAACATCTGAAAATAACCAGTGCATGGGACAGCAGTATTACATCAGCATACCATACCTCTGTTTCTTCTGTTTTATCTTGCCCTTAAAACCCGTCTGCAACCCATCTTTAGCGCCTTGGTCCTATAGAGCACAAAATAGATTAACATCAGATGAAAAGAAAGTGTCCATCTTTCAGTCAGACACGGTTATCGTGTTGGTGCACTAAGCTATGTTGACTTTAGTGGCTAGGTGACATTTCCATTAACCTCAGGAGGCAAACTGAAACAAGCACATTTCCCACTCTGCTGTGTGTCCATAGTGACAACATGAACACTGAGAGGGAGGTTTGGTGTACAGACTGTGGTTGAAACACCGCTGATAGTGTTGAAGATCTGAGAAATGTCTGTTCCTCTTTGGTAAGCAGCTACTCACTGTCCACTAGTGGGAGTGTACGCTGTCTTACCGGAGTGCTTTCAGGGTTGTTGTACAGGAACATTTCTCCATAGGGAGCAATAGGTGTCAAGGTTCTTTGAAGTGGAGCTAAAAAGGACACAGAAACAACAAAAATGTGGTTTTGTCATTGCACTGAAACTTGCAGAACACAGTGTGAAGGCCTAAACATGGTGCATAAAAGTAAGGAGCTTAACAGGATTGTTCCAGTTAAATTTTAAATCACTTAGATGTTATAGTGCCCTTTGATTAAACCAACTCATTGATCTGAATAAATGTGCCAACATTTGATCCATGTAAGCAGTAAACCAATTAAAATTTGTTTTAGCGTGCCTATCTCTCTGCCTCGGCCTTTTCCAACTGGGAGTACGATCCTCCTCAGTCCCTGCCAAGGCCATTTCTCTGTCTTGGCTGCTGCAGGGACCGTGGCCGGTGGAAGTGAAGGCAAAGAAGAAGAACGGAGAGACTCTGGCCAGAAACTATTAGTCTGGAGACCTGGGGGCCACCCTGCGTGGGCTACTGCCTGTCACTGTGAAAAATGACACCACCCTCTCCGGAGGATTGTGAGGGCCACAAGACGGAGCCACGGGGCTAGACACACACATAGACACTGGTGGAGAGGCAGATATGCACACAGACAAAGATCGAAATACACTCTGACACATAAACATGCCTTGAGACAAACAGACATAAAAAGGATAGACAGTCAAATAAGTACACACATACGCCAATACAGATGTGAATGTATTACTTTTTAAAGCTTTACTGACACACACTCTCAAACAATGCAGGCCATTACAGAAGGGCACAAAGGTCATGTACTGGGCTTGGTAAGCTCTATGATGGGGTCAGTTCACTTGATGATAAAATCCACTCCAACACAGCCACCCTCTCTGCGAACAGGCTTGGTGGGCAGATAGCAACCATCAGTCATCATCTATCAGCCGACCTTCAGGCCACTCACGATTTTCTCCGAGGGCCTGCCGGACGCTACTGTACTCAATTCCTGTCTGATTCCCTCTATTCTTCCCGCACTAGCTCTGCCTCCGGTTTCTGCCTTTGTTACTTCAAGTCGACCACACTGCTTCTTTATCTGCTATTGAACAGACTCGCTCTAAAGTCGCGAACTGGGAAGAGACCTAGATGCCGCCATAAGTTTGGAGTTAGTGAGGAGATTGATTTTGTTGTGAATGAAGTCTGGGCTCTTTCAAGTCAGGGAGTTACAGGTCAGATTGTTTTTATCAGTCCTCTGTGTCACTCCCACACTGAGCATAGAGGAGAAACAACTGTCACCATCTGAATTTAAATTAGTCACCAAGCTGTTTATTGTTTCAGCCACAGGCTCCCTGAATTAACTGGTGACTAGTTTTTAAATGATGACAATTAAGATAAAAATAATAGGGGTTGTTATTTTGAATGTTGCTACTGTTGCTGTTAGGTTCCTTTTTACTAATATTTTGTAAGATTGACTGTAGATTTCTTTCTTTGTAAAAGTAAATATCCCCTTAAGAAAGCTAATGCAATATATATATATATATATATATATATATATATATATATATATATATATATTTAAAACATGAGCAAATACTAATATAAAAAGTACTCTACAGTAATATAAAATTCCCCATCAGCCTCAGCTGTACTTTGTGGCGCTAATTAGAAAATCTTAGCATGTTTTTTATGATTTCTCTAGTACTATATTAGCGCAAGCTTTGCCAGCAATTTATGAATTTATGAAACAAAAACAGTTTAAAGTATTGTTTGAGAATGTACAGTAAGCTTTCTAGATCTGCAGGCTGGGAATAGTTGTGAACATGTTACACAATTATAACAATAATACAACTTAATTGTTGTCCATACATTTTCTGTCAGTTCACTTCTCTTTTCAGCACTAGTACATACAGTCTTTTCTTTGTTCTGAGGTGTGGCTTAGCACTAACAGAGAATTCCTGCTAACAGTGTGATGTGTGTGCACCAAGGTGAGGTTTCTCAGCACCACAGCACAGTCACAGAAACAATTACCCTACACATGTATAGTACTTAAAAAGGGAAGTGCATTAAACTGAGCAGTGTGTGTATATGCCACTGTACGACCGTGGAATTATTATTACTTTTTTAGTCATTGGTGATTAAATGATGATTTGCCTAGTGTGCGGTGTTGCCACACAGCTGCTGAAGAAGCACTAAACAGACAAGAGATTTCTCAATGACATTTGTTTTTTTTTTTTTTTTGGGGTGATAACTAAAATTTGGTTAGCCTCCAACAGCAAGTTTTGGTTGAATACTGTAAGACTGCACTGCTCTTTTTTCAAGTTTTGGATCTCATCTCTGAATAAACTTTTCAAATATGCTCTGGTAAAATGATAAGTCAAATAACACCTTGCTAGACCTTGCTGTGAAGGGAAATTTAGCTTGCTAGTCGAGTTCCCTGTTACCCTGCTCTGGGACCGTCTTGGCTCCCTCTCTTCCTCCGTCTCTCAGCCTGTTTTGCATCCATCTCCTCTTCCTTCCTCCCAATCCACTATACTGTCTTGCCGTTCTCTCAAGTCTCACTCCCTGTCTTGTTCCACACAGCGAAAAAATTTGAAAAACAAGGCCTACTGTACCAAGAGACTGCTGCAGTAAAGGTACACGGAACAAGGATGGGGTAGCCAAAAAGAGCGTGAGGGGAGATTAAGTGTAGAAAATGGACAGAAAACTGTTGATATGCTGCAGATGACTGCAAGAGAAAATGTCAAAATGTGGTCAGAAATTGTCCCAAAAAGACTGACATGTTAACAGGCGTTTCAGACACACATTCACACAGACTGTCGTCAAAGCGATGAGTCAAATAATCCTGAGAGAACACATCAATCTCAGCACAGAAAGCAGCTCACGTAGTATCTCGTCAGATGAGACATGAGGGTCGACTAAGCCCAATAAATACAGCAAGGGAACAGGAGAAATTCAAAACATATTTGTAGTGTTTGTACTACAAGCCTGTGTGTTGTTAGCAAAGTTAAACAACTTCTGAAAAACTTCGACAGGAATACACGTCAGGGTCTCGCTGAGGGACAAGATGTGAGAGAGTATGTTCCCTGTGAGATGTGCGTTGAAACGGGGGCGACGCCGTTTCCCACGACACAGCTGCTGAACACCCCCACCCCACCCACACGCTACCCTCATCTCCCCTTGTTTCTTTCATACGGGCAAACAACAGCACCGTTGACTCTACTGCCGAATGAAATATTCATGGCAGAGATGAAGCGGAGGCAGCTGAAAGACGGTGTACCTTTCTGTATGCTGCTTGCACCGATGGGACCTTCGGAGCCGGTTAGGTGTTCAGGGCTGGTTGTTTGCGCTGATGGTGCGCTCCTGAGGACAAAGAGAAATCAGTCGATTAGAACCACCGACGCAGCACGTGGGAAAAATAGGTAACACCATTTAGGCGTAAAGGCTTTCAGAATAGAGATGTGGCACTCTGAAAGTTTGTTTCACAGTTCAAAAGTTGAACAACGTATAGCATGAGGTGTAATAATGAACATGAAATGCAGAATTGAATATTAAATTACAGGCCTCAGGTTCTCCATCAGTGTAAATATGAATGCAATGAGGGAAAGTCTTGTTTTCATATTCATTCATGCCATGGCAGCGTGCAAAATTTATTTCTCCAGGTGCTTTTCACTGTGTTCTTCTAACTTGTTTGATAAGTTCTCAACTACTCATAAACTTTTATTAAGTCAAACTTTATGCTCAAAGAAATGGTTTTGTTAAATACATTCGTTTGCTTTCTGGCTGAGAGTTAAGTGAGAAGAGGACACCACTCTCATGTCTGTATGGTAAATATGAATCTAAAAGCCAGCAGACGCTTAGCACATCTCATCCAACTCTCTACAAGAAAGTAAAGACGCACATCTCCCAAAATGTTGAACTGTTCCCCCAAGTTTAACTCTTACCTGTCCAGAAGTGGCAGAATGGTCTGATTCGGGATTTCAGGGACAGGCCGGTGCCTCAGCCGGTAGGAGCGAGTGAGCCGTGGACCTACAGGAACCGTGAAACTGCTCTGTGTCTCATAGATGGAGTTTTCCACCATTTCACCTTGAAAACCTTCAGTGAGCGTTGGGTGGTGGACCTCAGCCATACAGGGGAAAGAGTCGGTGCTGGACAGTGAGGGATCCTCTGAGGAAATCTCCCAGTCTGAGGGCATTTCAGATATGGAGAGGGACTCGCTGCTGCTGCTGCTGCTGCTGCTGCTGCTTCTGAAGGACACGGAGGCAGGGACACAGGTAAGTTTAGGCAGCGATGTTTGAATGTTCTGGGGATTGCGCGGGGCCGGTTGAGGCGGGCGAAAATATCTGCTCTCTGGGACGTCCGGAATTTCTCTTCCCAGTCCAACTCCTGGAGGCAAAGTCTGACTGCCCTCCAACTCGTACTCTCTCGTCTCCTTTGGCTGCTGGTGCTGACATGAAGTCCCCCTCTTTTTATCCTTCAGGAAGATATATCTCGGGTGTAGCACAGGTTTCCGTCGGCACTTCCTGTTCTCCACCCCTCCCTCCTCCTCTTCATCCTCCTCTCCACCGCTCGGCCGCTTCACCCCTAGTGCTTCCAAACTCCGGAGGATGCGCCTACGATGGCCTGTTGGAAGCACGTTAAACTCCAGGAGGAGCTCATCTGTGAGGTCCTTGCAGTCTTCCAGAACTTGATAACCTCTTTTCTGGAAATATGGGGTATACTGGGACAGGCGGAGGGTGGACAGCCACTCCACAATCTTCTGGCTAGGCTCTGAAGGCTCCAACATGATGCTCAAGTCTCAACTGTGCCACATCTGGAAGACCTTCAGAAGATGCTTTAAACTGTAGACACAAAAAAAAATAATTTAAATATGTGATGAGCCAAGAAAAATACTGTAAACTTAAGAGGCTGTAAGTGCCCTCAAACAGAATATTTGCATGACTCCAATCTTGTACCATAGACAATTATTAACCTTTGAAACATCCATTAACTCTAACAGGAATACTTTAAAATATCTGTTATGCTCTAATGATGTGCATTTTTCTACAAGCCAAAATGATTCACAGTGGATATTGATTTTATCTTAGAACGAGATCTGCAGGTGAAAATGTATTTAAGGGTTAGATTTTACCTTCATACCATTTTGATGACATTATTGGACCTCATCAAGGGAAAAGTTCAACACTTTGGGAAAAGCGCTTTCTTACCAAGAGTTAGATGAGAGGATCGATACCACTTTCATGTCTTTATGATGAATATGAAGCTACAGCATGGAGACGGTTAGCCTAACTTAGCATAAAGCAGAAGGGAAGCCCTGGAAACAGGAGGAAACAGCTAGTCTATGTACCACGTACAATAACTAAAGTGTAAATGCAAGTTATGGTTTTAGACTCCAGTAAGTCACCACGACAGGCCAAGAAATAATTTGACACATATTCCCCAGTAAAACCACAAATGGGTCATTGTCACCTTTCATTTTTGTACAACGTAAATAAACAAAATTCACCATATTAATTCCTTAGCTTTGAAAAGGCGCTGGTATGCAGGTTTTTCTTTTTTCATCCCGTTCCAAGCCTTTATGCTGAGCAAAGCTAACAGTCTCCTGGCTGTAGCTTCATATTTACCTCAGAGAATAACATTGATCTTGTCATGTAATATCAGCAATATAGCAAACAAGCCTGTTTCCCAAAAAATGTCTCTTTCTTCTTACTCTGTAAAGATCCAAGATGCATGTGCTGTACAAACAACAACAAGTGAGCAAACATGCCAGCCAACAAAACCTAATCTAAGTTTGCAACACTCCTAGATGAAACAGCAGGAAACAGCAATAGCTATGAGGAAATAGCAAATCACCATTAAAGTGTGGCTCTATGGTAAGGTTATGGTAACAGACTTTGTACTGATATTTGAATCAAATAACACACAAACTGGATTTCTGCAGAAAGGCCAATTGATAGCTTTGTCTCTTTTTTTCCCAGCTCTTAGTTTTAAAATGAGAGCTTTACATCACAGCTCACTGCCTAGCAACATACAGTACAAAACTTGAAATGGCAAGCTATTGTTAAATGTCCATTTCCTCATGCTTTCACACCATCTCTTCAAATTCAAGCAATGGTTAATTGGGTGGCTGAACTGCTGCCTCTTTCTCTTAAACACACACTCACACTTTGAACTCAGGGGAAGATACATCAACATCTTGCAATGTCCACTTCTCTTTTGCGTTACAAACCTACAGTACACAGGGGACATGAAGTGTTACTTCTGCTTTCAAGTAATCACAATCTTGTGGCATATGCATGGGTTTACATTTGAGTGCTTTACTGTGCAAGTAGTACACAGAATAAACATGAACAGAAAGTAACCTTTATATATCTTAAACATGAGCCTGGTGATAACATAGCATATCTTCCCCTTTCATATATTTATGCACAACAATCTGATATGATAAGATGTGCAAAAAAAAACAAAGGCAAAATCAATTTTCTCACAGTGTTAGGTTGACATCAGTTGTGTTATTGTATGTCCAGATGCCTTTTAAAGCAGACCTTTTTTTACATAGTGAGCACACACATCACACCTTAGCTGCTACATTGCTTTGTATTTTTGAGCATTGAGAACACAGGCCCAGCTCCACACGACTGTTGGCCTGTAGAATATATCAGGCCTGCCCAGCTGGGTATTGCAGTGTTAACATGCAGGGACCTGTATTGGCTAACAGCCAGCACAGGCATACGCCAAAGCTTGCTCGCACATTTGACCTGGCCTGCACTTCATCTCTGCCTTTTAGCGCTTCTACACCCACTCACACAGTGCACACACATACAAACTACCCAGAGTGGAGCACACATATTCAGCAAACATTATTAAGGGCTAGATATAGGAGTTTTGATCCACAGCTACTGCCCCGTGTCCAAGCCCACAGAGTGTTTAGATCAATAGAAAAGAGCAAAAAGAGAACTTCAAACATAAACAGCTTGCACATCCCACATGGGCATAGGAACATAGCAGTGTGTGTGTGTGTGTGTGTGTGTGTGTGTGTGTGTGTAGACATTAAGATAAAACTGGAGGCAACACACTTCTACACAACCTACTGACAGCAATATATTAGAGCTAGATATTGTGTCCTCTACAAAAATAAAACTGTCTGAAAGCATGGCTGCCAGCCAACACAGGTTTGTTACACCCACTAGGCCCACCACAGGTATGGTTACACTGAACAAGTGAGTGAGTCATACTGTATAGCATGCACGCCCAAGCATGCACACCAACACATAACTACCTCATACTTCTGCACACATCGCTCAGCCAACCAACTATGAACAAAGTCCAATTTGTGTCCCCTTCCTGGTTTGAGAAAAAAAAATACCTGTGCATGCTTTGCACTTGGTGTGCCCTGTTGACATATTCTCTAATTCAGTATTAAGTGTTGTTTTGAGGATACAGTCACACAAACATGTATTAAAGAATGTAATTTAAAACTGTAGTTTAAAAAAAGGCTAATAAAGCTATCATTTTACAAATTACACTGCGTTGTTTGGGCTGAAGTGTGTTTTCATTAGGCACATCGTGCCAGAGGTTCGAACGTATGAAATGTGTTAATGTGTTGTTTACACTTGGGAGGAAAAAAAGTAATTACACCACTATGAATATAATGTAAATTGTCAATTAAAGTGTGCGTGACGCAGTTTACACTTGTTTGAATGTGCCTAAATTACCGGTAAGTGGTGCAAATCGTTTCTTGCAGTTCTGACGCGTGGAAAACAGCTAATTTAAATTTAAGCTAGTTCATTTCAGTCTCGTACACACTTGAGTCAGTTTTTGATAAATAAACACACAACACTTGAAGTCAGGGTGTTTTACGGTACGTCGCCGTCCGTCCGGTGGTTTGAAAAAGCTTACCTGAAGATTTAAAACAGGAGGCAACCTCCAGCATCATCCGCACATCTTTGCGCACTCGCTGTGTCCAGTTTCTGTCACATTTTATTCCGCTCGGAGCCTCTGTTGACTGTCGCGAGCCCTCAACAGCGTGCTTACACACTCGTCTGTTTCCGCTGTTCGATAACTCCACGCCCATTTCAGCGCAGGGCCAGGAGTTCGAAATGCCAGCTGTGAAGTACAGTCACCTTACCTTCATTTGTGCTCCTAAAAACTCTTAAACTGAAGGATTTAATAGTGTTAGTGCTGTGGTGGACCTTGTTGCAAGTTGTCAATCCCTTTGCCGAGATTGTTATAAGTGAGCCTGTTTCTACAATAAGTAAGTGCGTTTGCCTGTAATAAGCACCGGAGAGCAGCAAAGAGGAGGCAGCTCGTAATGTTTTGCTGGGAACACTTGCACGTCCCAGCTTGATCCTTAAGGACCCAGGGCCCCCAGGCTACGCATTCAACACGACAGGAATGCAACAGGCCTGATTAAAATAAAGAACACATTTAGTTTCATTATTTTCATCTATCATTATGTATGGGGTGGTAAAATACAGTATAACAGTGAATGTATACTTAATATGGCATAGCTGTATAACAATAAGAATTTGTATTTCAGACCTGACATGTAACTAATGAACAAGACTTTACATCATTCACCCTGAATAACCTCAGATTCAACAATGACCTCCTATTTGCCCCAAAGCCCATATGTAAAACAGAAAGTGAATTGGCAGTTAAACATTGGAATCAAAGTCAAAGTCAAAGTATCTTTATTAGTCTCCCTAAGGAGAAATTTGTTTTGGACACTGAGATAAATTGCTGCACGAGTTACAATAGAGACACACAACAAGCACAGGGTTAAAACAATTAAAAGACAAATGTACAGTAAACATTTGGGCTACTCAAAAAGGCATATAAACATAATAGGCCTATATTTTTTTATGAAATGCGATATAGGCTACTATTCCTATACTATTCATACTATTAGCAATAGAATTAATGACAAATAGTTTGAACAAAATACCATTTCTTCAGGGCCAGTATCCATTTCAACAGTTCTACCCTACTATCATTAATAGTACACTGTCATTTTTTTTAAAAGATCTGTTTTTATATTATATTTTTAATATGTGTATTTCTTTCTCCTCAGATGGACACTATTGCTACTAATAAAATCCAAAGTGATAAAAATAAGTAATAAAATAACAGGGTACAGTATGCAGCATCAGCCACATGATGGTGACAGAGTGCTGCAGCACTGTAGCTTCTAGGCGACGGTTACTATAATGTCAGAGCAAAATAGGCCTTTCTCACTGAAGACATTTTGACATGTCACAGAAGGAAAAGCACAGGAGCAATTAATAACATGAATGATGGCAATATTCCATCTTGCTGCTTCAGATGCTTAAACTTTAAGGCTCCTGGTATTGTGCATGATGGCTCACTGTCACACTGGCATGTCTAACTCAGACACTTGAATAGAACAGAGCCATTTTCTTCAAAAAAAGATTCACATGGATTCTGAATAATATACCAGCTTTGTAACATTTTTTTTTAACATTGTGGTATTTGCCTGTTGTGAGAATCCAGATTAAACTATGGTAATTAAAATCTTAATGTGATGTAATTTAGACAGCAAGACCTTTTGTCAGTCCATCCACTTTCTAATTACTTTTCTGATTAAGATTTTAAATGCAAAAACATAAGATAAACTCATAAAATATGATGCAGTGTGTAACTATTAAACCAGTAAAGTAAATCAAACCATTTACAAGCTGTATCCAATTAGCACTCTGAGAGGAATGTTTCTGCATAATGAGTATGCTTACAGCATGCTTTGCTACTTTAAGTACATTTTGCTGATAATACAGTACTTTTGGACTATGGTATTATGGTATGGCTTAAGTAAAGGATCTGAATACTTCTTCAACCACAGATGTTTAAGGATTGTAAAACCAGAAATTCCACAGGCAACCCACAAAATGACACTCCACGCATTGTTTGTGTTGTTGTGGACTTTGTTTCCCGAAAAATGCACTAAACCAACCATGTAAGTCTACAGCCTCCTCCTCAACATATATATGCTTTCAAAACATTGACAGTGGCATTTCTGCTATTTAAACTGAAAGAAATTTGAAAAATTCATCTTTGATTAAATGTTTTTTGAATGATTGAGGAGTGGGTGAATTTAAAGAGCTGACGTATTTTACTATGCAGTAAAATGAGTGACAGAAGAATAGAAGAGAGGGATGAGATGTCTGGAGGATTCCTGTGAACTTCTTGCTCTGCGGCTCCTCTTTTGTCCCTTCCTGCTACGCCTCCAGGGGTCGCCTTGGCAACATGTTTTACTGCTGGCAGCCATATAAAAACAGCATTGGCTCCTGTAAACTAAAAAAGCTGTACACAGTAACACTAAATGCCAAGGACGTAGCGAACAAGGGGTCTTCAGCTTCAAAAATAAAAGGAGGTACACAAGGGAACGCAATGTATTTTAGGGAATATTTGACATTATTCACCATTATTTTGTTAAAGGAGTGAATTGCTTTAGCCATGTGCAACACGGACTGAAAAAGGGGCACAAAACAGGCTGGATTAGATACTTCTGACCCTGATCTGTTGTATTTTTCAGCTCAGCATGGATGCAAATCTGCATGTGAATAAACTAATGGATGAAGCTGAGTCTCTTCATGGCAGGAGGAGTGAACACAGTCTCCTAAACATGTTGACGGAAACTCTTCGAGGGCTTGAAGCTGTCAGACGCTGCAGAGATCACCGTAATGGAACGGTGGGTTGGAGGAGATGCATAGAAGGAGAACCAGGTAGAGGCGGAGGAGAGGAAATACAGAGAGGCAGGGAAGAAGGGATGTTCAGTCCAGCAGAAGATAAGGAGGACGATGAAGAGGGAGGGAGAAATGCTGATGAAGAGCGGGAGAAGAGAGCGTGCAAGCAGAGAGTTCTGGGAGTGCTGAGGGAGCTGAGTGTTTTTCATTCTGACAGAGTGACAGCATGGAGAGGAGTTCTGAGAGAATGCGCCCACCAGTCTCAACCAGGGGGCAGTTTTCAACATCTGTACACAGCAGGTATGTGAGTTGATCTGACTGATGCATGTCTTTCCTCACCTTTTTTGTGAAGACAAAGAAGTGAAAGTAATGTCAGTTAAAGATGATATGTAAAGCATGAGAAAAAGTTGAAGTGTCAGTTAAAGTTCAAACAATGTAAGCAGTTGAAGTGGTGGTTGATGTTGAAGGACTGTTGAAGAAGAGTGGAATTGGAACCATCTGTCAAACTGCTGACGTCAGTTTAAGTATACATGCATGTACAAAAGTTTCAGTGGAAGTTGAAATGTAAGCATGAAAATGGGATTAAGTGTTGGCTGAAGGACTTTAAGAAGTTAAGGTTTGAGTGGAATTTAAAGCATTGTCAAGCAAAATTATTTTAAGCATACATTTTAAATGTATTTGTGAGGCAAATGCCCTGTAAACATTAAATACATATGAACCACCACAACATTTGACTTAATTACATAGTAGTTTATTAGCACTTGTGTAAATCAGTAATTGTGCAGTAGTCCACACAATGCAATATAGTCCATAGTTTTAGAGAGTATATAAATTATTATGAATATAAATTAGCTCTCAAAAATGCAGTTTGTCAAGTAAAAGTTTTATTTTATTGTTGTGATATATAAACACAATCACCTATGTTCTATATGTCTGTTTTATTATAGATACAGAATGTAAAGTCACACCTTGTTCAGACTCCTTCAGTGAAATGTGCCTGAGTGTTGGGGAGGACATAGAGAACATTATGGACAAACTAAACACAGTCATAACTAAGCTGGACGAAGAAATCCTCAAGTTATGTGCAGAGGAGGCCTCAGCACCTCTGGAGACCAGAGATCCAAAAGCACCAAAGCAACCCGAAGATAACAACAATCACCTGAGCTCCCATGATGCCCTTGAATCTGACTCCGGGCATAAACAGGACGTTGAGGATAGAGATGATCAAAGCCATACAATGCCATCACCAGACAGCGAACAAACATCACACTCCAGCGTTGACTGCAACAATGCGAAAGAGACAGGGAAAGAATTAGTGGTCAAAATTCAAGTAAGTGAAAATGAGAACTGTAATTCTCCAGAAAGTCAGACAAATTTCCTGGAGACGGAAAATGACACAAATAGAGTTAATGACAAGGGCAAAGAGAAGACAAACATCGGATGGATCACTGTAGGGTAAGTTGACGAAATCAAGGTACACTGTCCAGTGTCCACACTGTTTGACAGTGTCATATATTTTGTATCAGCTTGTTTCAGCTCTTTATTAAAAGGTATATGATGTTTACATGGAGTAAAATATTCAAACCCAAGAATTGTTTTTATTGCTACATCATTCCATCGCAGTACACATTTCCTTAACAAAACGTTGTGACCCCCACTACAATTTAAAATAAAGTTTTGTCTGTTTGAACAATGTTTGGCTGCACAGCAAGAGCTAGAACATTATTCCAACATTCCACATGTTCAGCATCCTGGTCTTTATTCCACATGGAGCTGCCAGCTTGTGAGTCTGGACATGATTTCATTCCTTCCCCTCATTTCCCCTGCTCACTGATACAGAAGCAAACTCTCTGCAATGGTTCATCAAAAGGCGCACACGTTATTGCCACCTAGCCTCCTCATAGCCGGCTACTTCATACAGTTCACTGTCAGGTCAATGCCCAGATTTGTCCAAAAGCCAAACAAATCAGGAAAATTCAGATCAGAAGGAGAGGCAGAGTCTGGGAGAAGCTGATATGGAAATGTGCGTGCTCCAGCATTTCAGAAATATTTAAGATGGTTGCCCTTTTGCTAGAAATGTAGCTTAAATATGATGAGCGCTATTTCTACTACTACTAACATTAAGAGCAAAGATACACATTGTTATGTCAATGATGCAGGAAGCAAAAATATGCAATTTAAAGCTGTTCTGTAGTGCAGAATTTATCATTCATTTATATTGTACAAAATGTCATCCGTACATTATGAGCTTTACATCTCTGTATAACTGATCTATTTTTAAATGATTTCTAGGCTCACTGGTGAACAGGAGGACAGCCATTCAGATGTACCAGACACATGCTTTATCAGAGCACCCATGGGTGTGGCTGAAGTCCTGAGATGTGAGGTGGCCGACACCCTGAGCTGCCTGATGGTGACCGCCTCGGAGGAGCTGGTCAGCAGAGTGATCAGGGTCAAAGTTCAGGACGGAGCTGACGTCCACTTCCCTGTGATTGTGATTGTGCCTTTCTGCGCACGTTACCGCGGCAGCTATAGGGATGTCGCTGTGAAGATAGTTGATGGGGAGAGGAGGGCGAGCTACGTCACTCCTGTAACCACAGAGGGCATGTACGGAGGGCAGAGGGTAACGTTCTCTATGTTTTAAAAACACTAACTTTTATTTTACTGTCAGCAATGCCATCAACTAAAACAAGTTATTGTTTCTATGTATTTATTCAATTCAATTAAAATCTCTTTATTCATCCCCAAGGGGCAATTAAATGACCCAAAAAGCAGCATATTCCACCACATACAGTACATCATCAATAAAATAAATAGATACATAGTAATATATAAAAGGAAAAAAAGGGGATGGGTTGAGTGCATCAGTCATCAGTCTACGGAGTATTGTAGTGCAGTCCAAAGATTTGGGAGGTGGGGGGGCTGGGAGTTTAGGAGCTGGACAGCCCTGGGGACAAAGGTCACCTTCCTCCTCTAGGTCTTAAAGCCTCGACAGTGGAGTCTGCACCTTGAGGGCAGCCACTCAAACATCGAAAACATGACATGTTATGGATCACGAAGGATCCTACAGGCAGTCTTCAAGGTCTGCTGTTCGCATAGGGTGGACAGAGCTCTCAGGGGGTGTCCAATAATTCTGGAACAGACTTTAACAGTTTGATGTAAGCAGTTCCTGTTTTGAAGACTAATGGAATAAAACCAACAAGGGAAGGAAAAGGTTATCACACTTTCAATAAATGAGTAGTAGAATGTGGTTAGGATGTCCTTGCTTACATCATGTTTATGTTCATGTTCATATTTGTATGGAAAGCCAGATTTGACATCAGGGAGACTATTGATTTTCTGTTTATAAATGATTCAAATACATTGGCCAAAATAGATGATTTCATTTATGTTTTGTTTATGTCTGTTGTAAGAGCTCATTTGCAGAGGTGAGGGTGTACTCCCTGGGCCTGTTTGCAGTGGTTTCCTGTCTGAAAAGAGAAAATTACACCGTTCCCACAAAGGGTTTGTCACTCAAACTCCCCATGGACCCCCGAATCTGTCTGAATTACCTCCCAGGATCCTTCACGGCTCCAGTAATTGCACAAACCATGGTATGGAGAAAATTATTTGATCACTATGCCACTATACTTTTAACACAAGCGTATAAGTTTACTTAACTAATTTGTTGTGTATTGTGGGCTGTTTAGGACTGAGAAGTAGGTAGAAACATCTTTGTAAATGTGAGATCAAACCTTTGAAAAAGAACTCAATCTTTAAAATATTCAAATTGTTCTAAAATGAGAGAAAAACAAAGCCATGGTAAGAGAAAGAGGGGCATAAAAAGCAAAGATAGACTGCTTATAATTCACTGACTTGAGTTTTCACAGATGTTTGCTGTAAGCTAAATGAACAGCTGTGGCTGAAATTTGAATCAACCTCCGAGTCCAATAATCTGTAAACTAACTCCAGTTTGTTGCTTGATCTTACGTCAAAACCCAACAGCTCCCCCTCTACACGGCTCTTTTTGATGAAACAGCATGCTTTTGGCAAAACAAAAGTGTGGGAAGAAACACTATTTTCATATCACACAGCATCTCTGTCCAAACTGCTGCTTATATAATGCAGAACAGCTGTTTCCTCCTCTGCCTCAGATCCAGCCGGTAGATGCTGTCCTTTTGGCAGCTGTCAAGTCCAGGAGCGATGCCTATCACTCGGTGGTGTCTACAAGTCCACTACTCTACCTCACCCACCCATCCTCTCAGCCCCTGAGAAGACCCCTCACTCTCACCCTTCCCTGTCCCCCGAACCCCAAAAAGAAGCGACACACAAGGGGACAACGGGAGGAGCAAGACCACCAAACTCGGCCTGTTAGTGCTTCTCCACCATTGGATCAACCCGCTTCCCACAGAAGGAGGTGAGTTAATGAATTGAAATACAGACATCAGAGGATCAATGGCCAAAAATCAGAGACCAGAGATGCAGGTGGCAGCTCCCAGATGAGTATGATTCGTTATTCATTAACTGCTGGAGAATGTCTTGTACAAACCATCTATAATGAATAGACATTTTTAAAAATGGTAACGTGGCTAAAGGGATGGCCATGTTTGTTTGTCAGTTGGTCCAACACTTTGGTCTAAATAGAAATATCACCTATTGCATGGATCTTCCTGAAATATTGTACAGACATTCATGACTCCCAGACACTGCATTCTCGTGACTTTGGTGATCCCCTGACTTTGTCTTTAGTGAAAAAACTTTCAATTTTTCCAATACAAATATAATATTTATAAATATATTTATATTATGAATTTCCATCAGCATCAGTTGTATCCGTCAATTAGCATGCTACCACGCTGAACTTAGATGCTGAACATGGTAGATATGTTAGCATTGTCATTGTGAGCATGTTAGCATGCTAATGTAGGGATGTAGCATCAAAGCAGCGCCCTGCCCATAAGCACAGCCTCACAGAGACTCCTGGTCTTGTTATATGAAGATATTGTGTTTTTAATGTTTCTGTCAGAGTCCTGGTCGCCTCTGTGAAGTCTAAGGAGATGTCCAATGACCTGCTGATTGTTCTGGGTTCAAGAGACAAACAGTGGGGCGTCCTGGATGAAGTCACAGTCAGGAACCAGCAGAACGGACTGGTGTCCTTTGAGCTGACAGAGAACTTTGACAGGTTTGCAAAATAATGTCTCCTTTTAAATACTTGCAAATTTAATTGGCTGCTGAGAATATATACATGGCTGTTGAGAATGAGAGGCTAGTCCTTCAAACTTCAAACACAGTTGATCCAAAGGGCGGTGCAGGTCAGCTAGACAAAACAGAAATACTTATTTCAAGAAAGATGCATACACACTACAGTACTAGCCCATTAACACACACATAATCCAAATACATTGTGTACAATTTAAAGCAAATGAGGAAAAGTGCATTTAAGTTGTTTCTAGGAAATATAAATGGACGGAGTGGATTGTGGGGGTTTAGTCAGGTTTGTACGACAGTTTTATGGCATCAGGAGCTCAGGTATACAGTACGTATTTAGGGCGAAGACCACATAGCACCTTGTGGATAAATATTAGAATGGTATATTCAATTCTAAAGCTAACAAGAAGCTATTGAGGGGAGGCATCAGAAAAGGTAATATAGTTTTCTGATCTTGTTAGAATCCTTAGTGCATAGAAAATGAAAGCCTGGATGATTTTCTCTGTGACTGCAGCACTCAGTGGATATATTGTTGTACCTTCCAACCTAAACAGATCACAGCACAAACTGCAATATTAGGCCGAAACATCCATAGAAGGACTACAGACAGTACAGATAAGCCCAGGGTCATTTAAAGCATAATTGGTGTCAGATCCATTGCGGATTTCTCTGGTTTGTCCACCCAGTAAAAGAAGAATCTAAAAAACATACAGTATTGTATCAAAAGAAGACCTTTATCTGACACACACATAAGTTGTGTTGTAATGTCTCTTACCACATATCCTCTTGTCTGTGCCTTCCTGCTACAGTTGATCAACCACTGTAGTTGATTTGAAGGATGGAATGTTTTCAGCTTGCTCCTGTTGTTTCCTATACGCAGGGTCAGAATGCGCAGGCCGCTCACACCACAAAGGAGGATGTAATAAATCCTGCGTCTGACCACAGAACAGGAACTACTCTCAGACATCACAGATTAATTGATGTGAAAGAAAAAAAAACTGTTTAAATTTAATTGTGTACCTGTTTGCTGAGACGCAGTTAGTAGACTCCAGGTTTGTTGGTTTCTCAGGACACCAGCCTAAAACCTTGAAATGACGAGTTCCTTGCAGTATGGTTTTTTTCATAGCAAGGAGGCTGTTGAAACTGGATCACACATAGAGGCCAGAAAAGAATATTTGATGAAGACAAAGACTGAAACTGGCTCATTTTGTTTATGAGAAAAGTGAGTAGGGTTGGGTGATATGACGATGTATGTCCTCAAAACGATATCAAAATGCCTTTTGTATATATATTTCAACATTGTTTCTACCGTGACGTCGAAAAACTAGAGGCCAAACTGCGTTATGGCAATATTCACATACACATACATCACTTGGATGGCGCTTTACGTTTTGATTGCACGTTATGTTAATTTTGCACTAAAGTTTGTAATAAAATGAGAAAATACTTTTCATGTCAGTATTTAGTTTACACAGTATACCAAAATAGGGTTTGCTATGTGGTTATTTGATATGGACTTTTTATTTATTGAATTACCAGAAAACATATGCAATATTGTGATATATATCTTTATCGAAATATGAAATGACCTCGGGATAGAAGGTTTTGACTATATTTTCCAGCCCTATATTAGTGATGAGTAACTTTAACTCTCTTTGATACCTGTCAGTGAAAAACAGCCTTTTTAGTTTTCCTTTTGCCACAGAGTTAGCCTGCAAGATACAGAAAACAACATGACTAAATAATGACAATGATTAGACTCTAAACTGTAAATAAAAAAATAAAATAAAAAAAAAGAAAAGTTCTATTGGAATTAAATCTTAGGCTAAATTGAAAGCAATGATATTTAATGAATGTTTTTGATGTTTTCCTATTTAGAAAAAATTCATTTGTTTTTTACAAAAAGTGTGTATTGTACTTCGTTGTACGTAGTTAAACAGTTACAGGTTACTCACAACGTGTGTTTCGTATCGGAGGCCCATGAGCCGGATGAGTGTTTGACAGGCTCCGCAGGTTAGCTGTCCTCATAGCCACATCCACGCACCGACTACCAGCAGTGACCGTCATCACGAGTCCTCCAACCACATAGAGGAGGAAGCAAACATTGCCCCTGGCCACACACAGAGAGAGAGAGAGAAACAAAAACTTAGGGAGTGTGATTTTGCGTATTTGAAGATGACAGTTTATTTTTGAAGTCATGTGAAAATCATGAATTCTTACTTGTGGACAATCAGCTCTGGTGGAAACTTCAACATGAAGAGGTCTGATGTGTGACGCCCAACAATGCTAGAATAGGGACATTTTATAAGGACAGAATAGTTTAAAAAATATTTGTATTTGACATATTTGAAGTTGGGAACACTTGGTTTGTTTTTTATTTGCCTCACACAATAAAAAAAGACAAAACCTAAAAACATTTCACAGCTACATTTATTCCATGTTAATTTGTATTATTTATCTATTTTGTATGTAAAGGACTGTGTGCAATAATACACATATTCCTAATCATTTGAGGTGCTGTATCAGATTTAGCTTAAAGATCATTTCCATCTGCAGTCCCCTGGCAGGTCACAATTAACATGTACATACACATATGGAAGTAGTACACACCATGTAATCAAGAAGTGTAGCATATAAAAGTGTAGCATATAAAAGATTAGCATATTAGCAAAAGTGTAGCATATAAAAGATTTCTTTAACATTTCTTGCTGTTGTTTGCTAATCATAAATAAATAAACATTTTATATAATGATTTAGGAGAAACATTTAACACAATCAATTAGCATTTTCCTTACTTAGTGGTATTCTTGCCTTGTTTAATCTAGAGTCAAACACATAGACAATACTTTCAGAAGTACTCACTACTCAAGCAACTACTGTTCCACCTCTCCGGGGTTTTATGCCTTTTATTTAGACATGTTCTGTCTATGGGCACATGAGAACAAATGTGGAACGTTACAACTAACCAGACTTAGAGTGAGATTTTCTTTACATAAGGGATTTAAGAAAGGCAATATGGATAAAGGGGGGAGCCAAATGCTTTGAATTCCAGGCTTTAGCATTTCTATGTTGAACATAAGTACATGCTAAGAATGTTAAGTCAACTCTAAAGAAGTGATAGATAATTAAAATTAAAAGGTATCTGATTTCATTTATGCTTTTAATCCCGTTTAGGAAAATGTAATTATGAATATTAGACCTATAATCGTAAATTGTGAAATGTTCCTTTAATAAGGATAGATTCTCATTATTTCTCTCCTGTGCCACACTTCTCTTTCTTATCTAAAACAGCTTCCCCAGGGAATAAAATATGTACAGTCAGTAATATGAATTCTTTATTCTGTCTTTAGTCTGTATTCAGGCCCACGATAATAGACTCATCTCTTCCCTTTATTCAGCAACAATCTAATCTCTCGGCTGAGCTCAACTTCTTAATTTTCCTCCTGTCTCTGACTGTCTACCTCTCAGACTGCTGGTGGTTCGTCTCCTGTCTCCACTACAGCCTTGCCGGATCACCTCCCTGGCAAAGGAGCTGGAGGAGTCGGTCTGCTGCCACGCGGCCACTGTCGTCCTCCAGCGTAGACAAGACGAGCCTCACGCCGTCCTGGTGGCTGCTCTGCCCAGCAGAGACCTCGGCTGGGAGCTGTCCAAACTGCGAGCCCAGGGCTTCAGCGGCCTCCCGGAGACCTCGGCAGAGATCTCTATGTGTGAAGGAGACCAGCTTCTCCTCCGTTTCAGTGGCAACATCACCTCCACAGGTAGGGTGTGATGTTCAGCTACTGACTTATTTAAGAAGTTGCCTGCACACTGAAAAAAGGAAGTAAAGGAGGCTCCACAGATGCAGAAAAGAATGCACAAAACATATGGGGGAAAAATGGCAGAACAGTGAATGTTTGGGTTATAGGACCATGTCAGGACAGAACATATTTTCTCCTGATTGGCCATCGCTGGCCTGTATAAATCCCTAGGATTACATGTAATTTGTGGTAATAATGTGCTATTGGATGGGTTACCGTGACCATTGAGGCATTCATGCTTCCCAGAGGATGAATCCTAATACCAGTCCTAGCGACATCATCAGTTCAAAATATATTTGGAAATAGTAAATCAGAAGCTCCAGGTCAATAACAGTATCAGCATTGTTAGCATTTAGCTCAAAGCACACCCTCACAGAGCAGCTAGCATGGCTATAGACTCTCAGTCCCGTTTCACATGTTGTCACCGTTTGTACATGTAAATAATTATTTTTTCATCTGAACAGTCTCGTAGGTTTTCTTTTGTTTGTTTTTTGTCATTGTGAGGACATTTCTGTCATAAGAAATTATTTACCTTGGCTACACAGGAAGCCTACTTCCTGAGAAGCCTGGGTTTCAGAGTGCAAAAACTTTTTCATTTGCTTTTTAAAAAAGTTGGAATGATGTTTAGAGATGGAATATATTGTACGAAAAGTTGCCCGGGTTTGGTATTCTAACAGTGTTGTGTCATGCATTAAACCTGCACCCTGGCATTCATATGGAGGGAAAGAGGACAAAAGGATAAATAATGTTTTACAAAAGAGTTACATGTCAGAATCTATTAGCAGGTTTCTGTTTGACAATATACAGTAAACAAAACTCAGTGTGTTTTAACTCAAACTCAGTAAAACACACATAAAAGTATCAACATCAACATAATAAGTAAATAAGTTGTCACTGTTGTTGGGGAAATCAGGTTACAAATACCTACCATAGGTCTAAACAGGTCAGTCTTCCTGCTGCTTGTCGCCACATAACTGGATGGCACAGACCATATAATAAATGTAATTATATGTTTGGACAGGCAGCCAGCAGAATGCATGTACAGTGTGTTCAGTCCCAGGTTTGTTTGCTCTCCCACCTTCCTTCTCACTTAAAGATGACATACTGACTGGTTTTGATTCAGTTGGTTGAAGTGATAAGGTTTTGAATGTCCATTTTTTTACAACAGGAACTCAAAACGACCAACATGATGTCTCACATGAGCGAATCACCTTCCACAGCCAGCAGAAGAATCACCTCTTGGTGTATCTAACGGAAGTGGACCCATTTGGAAACTACAGTTCCCCCCACTACAAAGGCACGGCCATGTTTTACAAGGTAACCAGAAGTCAGCTGGGGTGGCGAGGTGACCGACCAGTCCCGATGGACACAAAGCTCCTGGGAGAGCCCGTCTGTAAGCTGTCTCTGACTTTACCCAAGGTGCAGAAGCATTCACAAGGAATTCTACATTATACATTGTGTTTAAAGACGTTAAACTTCACAATCAAAGAAGATCCTAACATTTTATGCGGTTTCATTTCAGAAAGTGAGAACCATTAATCGGCCCATCACAGCTAGGGTGAAGTTATGGGAGGAGACAGGTGGGTGACAGGTTTTGAGATACTTTACTTGAATATTTCCTTTTTTGTGTTACAGTTGAACAATTTATCGCATCACTTTGATTATTGTACATATGAATTTGCCTACATTTGCCATATTTTTAATATCAAAGGTTCCCAGATCTTTTTCTAATTTTCCCAAACAAGCTAGTGTTGAAAATATAAATGTACAGTTTCAGGTCACCAGTGTCTCCGTCGTTCATCTCTTGCCCACCCACCAGATTCCCTGTCAGACTCTCTTCTTCTCTGGCTATCTGGGGAGCTTTCAGAGGAGGAAGTAGCCCTTCTTGTGCTCTCCCTGCGTCTCCGTCGAAGCGCCGCTCAGCTGGTGAAGCTCCGGGCTGGGGACAGCCTGTCCACCCAGGCCTTCCATGTCCTGGCCATGTGGAGGAGGGGGCTGCCCGCTGCCACACACCAACCCAAGGCCTCTCAGCTGGCTCACTGCTTGGCCAAGAGCGGCAGGCCAGACCTGGCCAGGGAGCTGCTGCTGCGACAGGCTGCAACCACCAGACAGGGCTTACTGAAATAGTAGAAATCACAGTGCATTTTAATTGTTGCTTTTAGTCAGAGTATGTGTGCCTGCCGAATAAATTGGTGGCAGTACTGTGTTTGATCCACAAGGGGTCAGCATTGAACTGCGAGATTCCGTGCTCTCCTCAAGACTTGAGTCGTTTATGTTTACGAGTCATGACTAAGTTAACCCAGTAATTTTTAGGGGCCTGAAGACTTCATGTTATTCAGTAACAAAGAAAAGTTAAATATCTGAAACTGTATCTGCTTTCCTGTGCTGTTAGTTGTCTCATGATCCCTTTCACTTTCTTGTAACCCCTTGGCGGGTCCTAAACCACAGACTGGGAACCAGCGGTGTGGGTAATATTTCTAAGCATTTCTCGTGACACAGTTGAAGCACGAATAGCTGCAGATCACCACACAAGACACTGAGTGAGACATTCAGACAATCAAGAAAAAGAAAGTATATTTAGTTAGGCCATTTGTAATTGACACCTTACCTCATATTATGTGTTGTGATGCAATAAATCTCTCTCTAGATACAAGCAGGGAGAAGTATCTGCACCCACAACTATATTCAGAATTAAATAACAAAATAAAGGTAGTTATGTGCTAGTTTACTTGCATGTAGTAAATATACCTAAACTGGAGCTGATACATGTGTGTTGCTACACTTAAACATACAATGTATCTGTTTAGAATATTAAATAAATATTTTTATAGGTATGCCTTTAAAATAAAATACTGATAGGCATACAAATCCTCTGCATATTTTAATGTGTTCTAAAAGTGTTCCTGGGAATGAAGAAGTTGAAAACACATCTCACCACAATGTCCGTTTAGTAGCTATTCTGGAGTTTATGATCAACATATCACATGATCATCACATAAGGGACTACATTTATATAGCGCATGGTGTTTTCCTAGTTGTCATGGAATTGGAAAATACTAAATAAGAGGCTAGTAGTAGTAATAGTAGTAGAATAATTATTATTAGTAGTAAGCTAAATACTACAGTAGTAAGCTAGCATTACTTCCAAGGCCAATTACTTTTTGTAGTTAACATTTTAAGATGAAAAAAACTATGCTGTTGTATGTACTGTATGTATTCATGTGCTTTATTCAGGCTACATGTCTTTTATGGATAATCAACTTTTGAGGATGCTGACTCTTTTGCCTGAAACATGCAGTTTAGTCTTTTAGCATGATAGCATATAGCCTACTGTAACTGTTAATCATCAAGGACCTCTTTTACAGGATTCTCCTTTTAAAACGAATCCACTGGAAACATAAAAATGTCAGCTTGGTGTTTTCAACAAAGTCATGGAGCTAACGTTAGCTTAATTAGCTAGCTAGCTACAACTGCTACAGCTGACATTTCAGCAAGAAAAATCGATAGTTGCCAATTAGATACAAGAGGCCTGCTTTTGTCTATGTCAGTCTGAAATAAGCTAAAATCTAGGACCTAATGTTACAAAAGTTATTATGATGGTAAACCTGTCACCGTTATCATTGTGAGCTGAATGTGCGCCATGCCAGAGCGGAAAGCTTCACAGGTGCAGCAAAAGTAACTAAGGTGGGCAGGTCTTAGCGAAACGTCCATTGTATATGTAAATTAGTTTTTGAGCACTTTAAGGACTTCTTGTCCATGTTGGTTTAAAAGCTGAAGTATCAAATGGGGTCAAAACCTCCCGAAGAGCTAGTACAGTGTTTTCGTAACTGCTGTTTCCGAGGTCAAGAACGAACTTGGAACCTCAAACTTTAAGTCTTTCAATGCTCTGAAAAGACGGAAAGTTGAACATCCATTTCATGTTTCCATATATTTAACCGAGACCTCCGTATAAATGATGAAGATTGTGTGAAAAGACCTTGAGGTGAGATTGTTTTCTCAACTGTTATGTTCCATATAAAAATCGTATCCTTGAAGTTGGTTTATACAGCGCTACAGTTTATCCTGTCTATAACTGAAATGTAGGCAGCAGAAGAGCATGCTCTGTCTTTTTAATGACATTTGCCAGGTTTTTTTTTTTTATCTGTCTTCAGAGCCTCACGCTCCAGCTGTGTGACATTCTGCAGGCTCAGAGCTGAAGCAGGGGGGTAATGATAGATGCCATGTGTCCAGGTGGGGGGTAGGGGACTCCCTGTGGAGAACAACCATCGCTGCAAACCAGGGGGTTGCAGCTAATGAAGTATGAAATGGTAACAGGTAGCTGATGGATTAAACAGGATGATCGCTCCTGCAATTGTGTCCGACAAAAACTGTCACCTCTATTCATTAACCTTTTCTCTTTCCTTTATTTCCTATTTATTTATTTCTAATGTTCCTCAGCTCCACACTTAGATGGAACTATTGCTCTTATAGATCTCTTCCAACGCTTTACAATCCTTCACTATTATCTGCCCATTTTTCTTCCTTCACACACACACACACACACACACACACACACACACACACACACACACACACACACAGAGAAAACAGAGTGCCATGCTAGAGGTAAATGTCACAGAGGGGGCTCCCACAGCGTTAGGAAATCATTTCCCCTCTCGTTTTGTCTCCCTTCTCTCGGTCTATACATTATTGAAAAGGTCACGCTGCAAGGCACTCTGGGAGGTTGCCCGTCGTTCAGTCGGAGAGGATACATAGGGCTGATGAGGTGAAGAATTCCCACAAAGTGCCAGCATAAAGAGATTCTGATTAAAACCTCATCTGTTTCATCATACATTTCATCATCCTTTTCTTTGTTTGGAGCGCTCTTTTTTTTTTTGGCAGAAATCTTTTCTGCCCTCAATCAGTCACTGCTCTTTACTACTAGCCACTTCTAGCTGTCAAGGTAAAGCAGTCTGATGTGATTGAGATGCAGAAACAGCCACGAATGAGCATATGCACTGTTACAGCTCATCCTAAGAGTTATCAGACTGTAGACTTTACGTCTGGGAGACATGAAAACCTGATTTGTTGCTAAATTGACTGTTCAGTGGAGAAAGTTTTAGTTATGTGAGTAAGCTGCATGTGGGATTATTTTTTTATTCAAGGCTGGTTTTATTACCCAGCAGGCTCTTATTTACTCATTTAGGCGACCATACACTCCACACTGCCTCACAGTAATTTAGACAACTCCACTTCAAATGTTTTAAACTATCCCTTAAAGGAATTATTCAACATTTTGTTTTCTTGCAAGAATTGGATGAGAAGGTTAATACAACTCGTATGTGTGTAAGGTAAATATGAAGCTTAAGCACAGGAATTTCCCCAGTGTGGGATTAATAAAGTCTATTTTATCTCTTATCTTATCGCTAGCTGCCAGTTAGCTTAGCTTAGCTTAGGGAACACACTGGAAACTAGAGGGCAACAGCTAGCCAGTCTATGTCCAAAGGTACAAAAACTTAAGTGTAAAAACACATTGCACTTTTGCGGGTGCTAGACTTCCAGTTTCCCAGTCTGTATGCTAAAATAAGCTAACTGGCTGCTGTCAGTAGCTTCATATTTACAAACAAATATCAACAAATCTGTTTTAAATCAGAATGGACATAGATTTCTAAATGTACCCTAGAAAATACTAGTATTAGAGCACCCTAAGGTCCTGTGGGTGATTCGGGTCACTGTGCGGTCCTAAACCCTGTGATGAGTGAAAAATGGACCAGCCCCTGTGTGGCTGCCATTCATACAAAAACGAGGATGGATCAAATCTCAGGGGCGATTCTCTGACAGGGCCTGACTCTAGCATGCTGTGTGTGTGTGTGTGTGTGTGTGTGTGTGTGTGTGTGTGTGTGTGTGTGTGTGTGTGTGTGTGTGAGTGTGTGGGATGGGGAGGGAATTTAACGAAGAGAGAGACTCTCAGGTGTACTGCTCATTGGTCCGTGACAAACTCTTCATTTGTCCCTCATCTCAGTGGCAGACAGGGCAGCTGGGCGTCCGTGGCCTGAAAGGGCCACATATCCCATCACGAAATTTGAAAACAACCTAGGGAGTGTTTTAGTTTGGTAAATATAGCTAGTTGTTAGCTAGTGTTCGGTGAACTTAGCTTTAGTTCTTTAGGTTAGTTAGCTAACAAACAAACTTACTTTTACTTTTACCTTCCCTGGTATTTCTGACCACAGTCTCTCAAGCAACCTCTGCAAATTGACACCTGTCACATGACTGCAACAGCAGACCCATCCTTTTCCACATCAGAACTAATTAAACAACTGCTCATTTACAACCAAGGCTGAATGGGGCGTAGCCATAGATATAAGCCCTATTCATATAAACTTAAAGTACATTTTGAGCTGTGGTTTCTGCAGCAGTTGTAGCTGATGTGTTGTGCTCCTCTTCACACATGAAAGGCCTACATTTAATGTCCTTTCTGCATTGATCCATGGTTTTAAAGCATACACCCATGTGCATGCACAAAGACATGATCACACGGATCATGCAATTCCAGCAACATCCATGTCCTTGCTGACCATTTTCTGATGGAATTAAATTGGTTTTGTTTACTCTGGAAATCCTCCAGGATTGTGTGAGATGATGTGAGACGGAGCTTGAGAGAAGAGGTGAAAAAAGGTTGCAATGATGGAGAGAGAACCGGAGGGAGCGACAGCAGGGGTGAAGAGGTGCGATAGGAGTGATGGAAGACCGAACAAACAGGAGAGAAGGGATGAGAAGAAGAGCACAGCGGATGAGAGGGTGTGATGTGATGGAAGTGGGTGGGGGAGAGAAGGTGTAGCAACACTACTGTCCACTGGTGTGTAAAACCGGCCTGACATCTGGAGTGTGTGTTTGTGTGTATGCGAGCGTGATCGCAAAGCGGGGAGAGTCATTGAGACTGGCTCCATTTCTCCCTCACACACAAACACTTTGTTTGTCTGAGAGGATCTTTTCAGGGTTAGAAGGTTAAAAAGAGTGCATGGCTATGACAGTTATGTTTCACACATAACAAGCACTGTGCACCCATATACTAACAACACTTCCACTTTAACCTCAGAATGCATATAAGCCAACTGCTATATCTTCCGGTTTGTAACATACGCAAATTTATACATTCTTTAGCATTCATCAAGCAAGAAAACTAATCCAATTTTTACAGATATTTAAGGTACTTTCTTGCATTGTCACAGTATGTCTTTCCCACTCAAAGAAGCAAGTCAATTTGCTCTATCATGCTAATGTTCAAGTGTCCGTGGTTATTTTAAGCTGACAAACCCTGCAGCTCCAGACACGCTTGGTTTACTTTGGGTGCAAAACTCAATATCTCATTTAAAATAGCTGTCAGACTGCCCATTCTGAAATATGACATTTATTGAATCTTTTATAGAAATCCCTACATTTCTTGAGTAGCCTGCTCAAAGCTTAAAGCTAAGGATGGACACTTGGTTGGCAACTTCTACCTGTGTAGCATATAAACAGACTTAAGAATTAATTTGCAACTCATTGTCAGACGCAATTGTCTTACTCTTCCTTACTTTCACATCATTCAACTGCCATCCACATGTTTGTGACATGAATTATTTAAAACACACAGCTAGCTCTGTTGACCATGAAATGCCTTTCACAGGATCGACACTAAGTTTATACTGTATGTTGGAATTATTAATGCCTATGGATTCTGGGACTTCAAAGGCCACAGACTCAGGGATTTTTTTTAGGATTTTGTAAGAAGATCAGGTTCATCTAAAATTAAAAAACAAACAAAAAAAACAACTTTAAGAACAAAAACAGCTATAAAAAAAATGGTACGAAAATGTGCACTGCATTTGCTACAGATTTTCTCTATATGTATATTTCCTTATAAAATCACATCAGTCAGTTTATCTACCTCTTTACCTGAGGCCATTTCCAAGCCAATCATTACATTTAATTATATATATATAAATAATAGTTATACTCCAATATGTCCAAATTTCAGTAGCCTATACACCCTTGATTTCCACCACTGGATATCACCTGGTTCATATCACATACTGTAGATTCATCCACACCATCCATTATGAAATGCAAAATTTGCCACTTTAGGGTTTACAACAATTAAGTCTGATAAATAGACAAAAGACAAATGTTAGTCCAATATTCACTCTCATTGTAGCTTTTTTTTTAGGTCTCCACCAACTCTTCAGAAGAATATCTGGCTCTTTAGCTGCTACTATAAAGATAGCGTGTAGTTTTCAAAGCTTTTTTTTTTTTTTTTTTTTTAAACCGCTGTTTGCTGTGATTAACAACAATGATAGCAGTGAGAGTGAACCAAAACATGAAAGTTCCAGGCCTTAAAACTAAAAGGAGTGAAATAAAGCTACCTTCAAGTGCAGTTGGAAACGTCATTATGACGGAAAACAGTTATTGTGAAATATAAAGTCTACTTGTGCTTTGTTGGGGGGTTTAAGAACACAACAGGATATCACACAAATGGGCTGTTTCATTGACACTCCCCCTGCTGCAAAACCCAGAAGCAAATCGCCGGATTGCTTTTTTTGGTCTGAATGCCCCGTAAGTCATTTTTAAGAAGACCAAATCTCATCATATCATAAACCACATTACACCTTCATTTTGATGTATGATCTTAGTCTCACATTTCTCCTGTTCATTTTAGATCTTTAGACCTGTAAATACATATTTCTCCGGTCAGCTGTAGATACTATAGACATGCAAACACTCACATTTGAAATCATGTAAACGTACTGTGTAAGCAGACAGTATGTTTACTGTTATTGTGGAGCTGACCCTGGTGGCACTACACACTATGATACATATCCTACTGTGACAGAAGAGAAAAGACAAAATAACAAAAGATGAGCACACAATCATAATGTGAGACAAACATGCCACACCCAGAAGACAATGATTCACTCATTTTTTTTTCTTCTATTTTCCCTTCAAACAACCAGAGGCAATAATGTGGCTTCCTGGTCACAGTGCAACAGGCTATATCCAAACAACAACATGGGTCTGACCGTGTTAAAAAAAAAAGCTATATTTTCATTATACTGCAAAATAGGGGCTGCAACATTTGAATACACAAGCAATATTTAGGCCCATTTGAGCATTTGGTTATTAATCTATGGCAAGCAGTACATTTGAACACGACTAGTGTTGAGTACAACTATTGCATGCTTTGTCTAGTACAGTATGAACCCTCAAAGACAGTAAGCCACATGACAACAAAAGGGAAATGAGTTATCAGGAACTATACACAGTTTTTCAATCTAAAATATGGAAAACCTTCCCAAAGTCAGTGTGATGGCTGTAACTGCACCCTATCAATTAGTGCTCTGTAGTTGGGGTTCATATTTCGAGACACCTAATCTCACACAGTCAGTAAGGTGCCTGTCAGATGACTTTGGCCTTCAGTGCAGTGGAGGAGAGGATAGGAAATTTCCCCCCACATACAAGTCCCCAAAAGATAGTTTCCTTTGCCCTGGCTTGCATTTCCGTGTCACTTTGCAACAGGCTATATCCAAACAACAACATGGGTCTGACCGTGTTAAAAAAAAAAGCTATATTTTCATTATACTGCAAAATAGGGGCTGCAACATTTGAATACACAAGCAATATTTAGGCCCATTTGAGCATTTGGTTATTAATCTATGGCAAGCAGTACATTTGAACACGACTAGTGTTGAGTACAACTATTGCATGCTTTGTCTAGTACAGTATGAACCCTCAAAGACAGTAAGCCACATGACAACAAAAGGGAAATGAGTTATCAGGAACTATACACAGTTTTTCAATCTAAAATATGGAAAACCTTCCCAAAGTCAGTGTGATGGCTGTAACTGCACCCTATCAATTAGTGCTCTGTAGTTGGGGTTCATATTTCGAGACACCTAATCTCACACAGTCAGTAAGGTGCCTGTCAGATGACTTTGGCCTTCAGTGCAGTGGAGGAGAGGATAGGAAATTTCCCCCCACATACAAGTCCCCAAAAGATAGTTTCCTTTGCCCTGGCTTGCGTTTCCGTGTCACTTTGCATGTCCCCTTCATTTGGTCAAGAAATGCATCCTGCAAATAGACAGCTGCAATGTCAATGTCAATGGAAAGAAAAAGGGGTTTGTGATGAATTTGACAATGTCCTCTATGTCATGTATTGTGTATATGTGCCAGAGAGGATTGGCTTTGAATGCAATTACCGTGCTAATCATCTTAACCCTGCAATTTAGAATCAAGCTTATTCAGTTTGAGCCTTCAGGTCTGTAAATGAAATCATAAATCAACAATTCTTTGTGCTGTGACTCAAACAACATACTTCAGTGCAGGGACGTCACAAGGATTGAAAGACAGGAGGGGGGGGCTGAGCCCCCAGGGTATTTGTAACTTGTGTTTGCAAAATCTTGGCACTCACATCTTTCTTTCACACTTTCGTTACTGTATTAGAGCTACACTTATGTCAACCACCAGTCAAGAAACCAATATGTCAAAAGGGAACAGACATGTCCTCTTCTTCCATTTCTACTCTGTTCCTTCTGTCTTATCCTTTAAGATAAAATAAAAAACCTCATGCTAATTTCATGACTTTGAAATGCAAATTGGTCACATGAAACAACATCCAAAATGTCCAAAAATTGAACAGACAGAGGCCAGACAGCTAATAAGTTGGTAAGCTAAACAAATGTGACAAATAGCAGCACAAGATAGGCATCACTGCATACTTTATCATGTAAGATATTAATACTGATCCTATTTAAAGTGGCTAGTGTGTAAATACAATAACCTGATGGCGGAAGTAATGATTACTGTATATACTGTATGTACGTAGGATTGCTTTCATTTTATTTTCACATGTGTATCTGTGGGCATGTGCTCATCTTTAGCCTAGCCTACATTTAGGCAACATCTACATATTTATTTAATTTATCACAGCCAATGAATGCAGAAAGTTAAATTAAAATAAATATAATGAAATAATTTAGTTTAGGCTATGCATAGTACCTAAACCTGCCAACAAATGCTTATTGTTAGAAGAAAACAAAACAATCCTTAGACCTATAGACTTCTACTGACCTCAATCACAGCGGCTCCCTCAGAATCAACTGCTCTGCCAATCCATCTCATCTACTCAATGAATTGAAGGATACAACGGTACAATAGCATTAACAGGGACCCTATGACATTTAGTTTTCAGTGACAACAACATTCTATGGGGATTGATATTGTTTTAGAATATGCCTTCTATAGAGATAGGCTATATTATTGGCCATGAATAAAGAGTTGTGATTAGCTTGCTAAGTTAACCATTTCTTGTATTTCACTCGTTAACTCTAGCTAGACTTTAGTTTTTTTTCAAACCAAAATATCCCCTTTACTTTACCTCAAGAAAACGTAGCTAATGGTAAGCAGGTCATTAAAAACAACTTACAATTTCACTCCGTATCACACTAGATGTAATCAATCTTCCTTTCAACATTAGCGTGTGTATCGGTGTGTGTGTGTTTGTGGGGGGGGAGGGTGCATAGCGAGTTCAGACCAAAGAGTAGCGACAAGACAAATCCCCCAGTTACTCGCAATGCTCTGAAAGCTGTCAGTTCACACCAATGCAACGAGACGCTGCGGTGCATCATCTTGATAGCACAATGACTCCTTGTACTTCCGACTTTTCGGGTATTTTTTTGTAGCTGGATTTATATCATTTGTTGCGTCTAAATATGAATGAGGATACGGTTATTGATTAATCGAATTGCTATTGTTGTTCTTATTATTATTATTTAGGGGGGCTTAGGAACATTTCGGGGTAGCTTCAGCCCCCTAAAATAGGCCTAACGACATCCCTGCTTCAGTGTGCAGGAGCAAACCAACAAAGAAAGAAGCTGCGACACCAAGATTAAAGAGATACATTTAAAAAATTTAAATCATTATTTTCCCCCAAATACTTCGCAATCTACTTTGGGTTTCACAAAGATCTACAGGTTGACCCCTGCTCCCATGGTAAAGTAGTGTTCCTGGGTTTCTCCTGGGTTGGTTCTGCCCAGGGCACTGGTTTCATATAGCCTTTAACATTGCATGAGCATCTTGTTAGTCTCTCCGCTGAAAGCCAACAGTCTTTCTGGTTGGCTGACCTCTCTCTGGCCTCTGATCTTTAGCCCTTAGCTGGCACTCAGCACAGCGGTTTCAAAGAGAGATAAAACAAGCCTGCACAAATTCAAAGTAGTTGTGGCTGATATATATATGGCCATTAAATGTTGGGAATCTACCATTTTCTCTGCATTAGAGCTAGTTATGTTTTCTGTGGTTGCGTTGTACAGAGGACTAATTAAGCTCCAAGCCTAGCATTTGAAAGTTTCTGACTTTGCTCAGTGTAATGTTAAAACCAAGAAGAATCATTATTTTTAATGAGTAGAAAACTAACGAGGAGCAATGTTTCTGCGTTAATTATGGAGCTTAATCCAGAAGGTGATTATCTTAGCTTAGCATAAAGACTAGTAGCAGGGGGAAACAAAGGGAAAGTGACAGACGACGGGCGAAAACCCGAGTCAACCTTGGTCAGGCTTTCAACAGATGGAGACAATTACGGGTTTGAAAATGATTCAAACCCCACTCCGAATTGGCCCTCAGGTATGTTATATGTCTATTTCATTCATAAAATAACTTTACAATGGGCGATGTGATTGTACGTCAGTAGCAGACATTAAATTACGTCCCTCTTCCATTTAGCGCCTGGTTCTTATTCCTTTAAGTCCATGTTTGTGTTGGCCACACAACCAGCAGCATTGGCTCTGCACAGCACTGGTATAAAATGAACCATTTTATTGCACAAAGTGGCAACTAAACATGAACTCAAACAGCAGAGAAGGCGTTTACATACTGCATGACATAGAATAGCCTACATCAGACAGAAATCGCAAATGTAACATATCTTTGTGCTTTCATAACAGCATTGTTGCTTCAGGACTATGGTCAGATTAGAAGCAGCAAATGCGCTACCAGCAGTAAAAGAAAATCAAAGAATCAAAACTTCCAGCCAAGCATTGTTTGAATTATAAAAAAAATATATAATGAAAAGTGGCCAGCAAAGCAGCAAATCGTAGACAGTGTATCAAGTCCACGGCAGTGACAGGATTAAAGAAAACTAAAAACTTCATCACTTACAGATAAGTTATCTTCTTATTTAAAGTGGGCAAATCACGAAAGCGTTTCAGCTAGAAGCCATCATCGGTGTTCACAATTTCTTACTAAATAGGAAGGTGACTAGGTTACTTAAATACAGTAATAAAGCAAGAAATATGAAACACGTTTTTCTTAACGTTAACGTTACCTCCGTGAGGGCCAGCACTCAAACAAACTTGGAAAACATTAAACACACACAAATAGGTCTGTTACCATTTCCTTTTTACCTAAATTTGAATATTTTTCATAACAAAACGGATTTTGATCAAACTTGGCTGGACAGGTCAGTGAGTAAAGTGGGCGGGCCAGTGCTTCCCTGGCCCATTACTGACTACGCGCCTGCTTGACACAGTAACAGTGATAACTTTACCTCGTTTAGCTCACGATACACCCAGGCTAAGTTACCGTATGCAACACTTGAAATGCAACAATGCATCTGTAACTTATTCTCTTATTGTAAATGAATGATTTTCTGTCTGAGCAAAACATTCATCGCAACTGTATGACCTCCCGGTAATGCTAACTCAGTAATACAGCACCGTAAAGAAAAGACCTTTACGACCGCAGGTGTGGTAAAAGCACTACCACCTTTGTCCAAAGCGGCCGCTGGAATCAACACAAACTGAAAGTTATATATAGCCTCTTAAAATTAGTGATAGGGAAGATTTTCCGCCAGAGTTCCCGAGTTACTTGGATGTATGTAGTATTGTGGGGAAATTATGCCTAACTGTGGTTATGGTGATTGGCTAAATACTCATAAGGGTTAAGTACTCTGTTACTCTTTTACTCTGTTACTCCGTGTGTGTGTGTGTGTGTGTGTGTGTGTGTGTGTATGTGTGTGTGTGTGTGTGAGAGACTAAATGCTTTTTCAGTTGAGATGTTAACAGCTGTGGGCTACCACACAGCAAGCATAGTAGTGGTAACAGTAAATATTCACATCAATATCATCTTAATGAGCAGTGGCACCAGAGCAATTTGGAAGTGCTGTAAGGTCTCTCCCTCCTCCTGTCAGATTATCCAACACTTTCACTTTTATACACAGATTTTTTTAGTGTGTGTTTCTATTCCCTTTCCCTGCCAAATTACTAAGCTGTCATTTCTCTTCTCCTAAGAGCATCAAAGTGGTTGCACAGCCACATAATCACACACATCTAGCCTTACGATCATAAGTAGATATGAAAAGATTTGACGCATGATTTTGTTGTGTTATTTTAAGGGTCAAAGCTACCACATTATCATGATCTTCAGCCCTGTGTTTGTCTCTGTATGCATGCTCTACAGATGAGGGCTGGATTTTATTCATTTCCAAATCTGGATCATGTGCCTGAGATCCCACATTAGGAAGAAAATATTCAGATCCATTATGGAGATTTATTTGACTGGTAATCTTGCAACAACACCAAACACATAGAGCAGTTTGGCTGCAGGTTGGGATTGAGGGTGATTACATGGGTTTGCTTTTACATGATGTAAAGCTTAAAAGACTATTCTGATTTATTACATCTTGGATCTTAGTTCTGTGGGTTTGGTCATCATTTGTATCAGTTATGACACCAGGGCTGTAGTACTTGAGTCCGGACTCCGACTTGAGTCCGGATTACTCTGACTCGTCTTGGACTCGTTGGTATTTGGACTCTGACTTGTCTCGGAATCGGTCATTGGACACGCCAAATATTCTAGTTGGTCTCAACCGAGTCCAGCACTATATGCTTTTGTTCTAAAGTAACTTCCTCCTTCAAAACAAAACCAACGATGAAGCACGCTCGTTCAGAAAACAGGTATTAGTTCAATTCAAAATCCATCCTGAACAGGCATCAAGATTGGTTGCCTGGTATACGCCTGGCTGCGTCATATACCTCAATCATCAGGTATCAATCATTTTCATTTTGGCCACAGACACAATGTCAGCGAGCACTTTGTACTATGAATTTTTCAGGACTAAAGTAATAACTTCAAGATTGGGAACATTTCCATTTAATATTTTAAGTAAATAACACGGCCTAATTTGATCCTATAGTGTGTTACTCTGCACTTGTTACAAATAATAAAGCAAATTATCATCTTAAAGTAGAAGATATACTGTCTCTCACATCACATACATTATGAACAGGTAAGTGAGTGGTCTTGAAGACGATTCTTCTTTTTCTGTCTCGGTATTGACCGTCTCTCATTTGGACTCGGTCTTGACTTGGACTTGAACCTCTTTGGACTCGGTCTCGACTAGTCCTTGTCTTGGACTCGACAAAGGTGGACTTGATTAGAGCCCTGTATGACACACACCAAAGAAATTGCTAAGATCATGGTAATGCTGCAACTCTGCAAAGAGAGTAGGAGGTAGGGAAGGTAAGAAACACAAGCAGCAGGTGGTGTAAAAGGGTCAAGGTGTTCAACGTGAACAGCAACAGCACTGATTCGAGTCTGGCTGGAACCTGTTCCATGTCATCTATCACAGTTAACAAACTGACTTCCAAGTTCATCTTTGGCCTACCACAGTTGCTTTAGTTGTGCACGCACCCACTTTTTTCTTTTTCTGATTTAACACCAAATACAGTAGTATGTACAGTAATTTTAAAATGTTTCTGATTGTTTGAATTCTAAAATGTCTTGTCCTAAGACCCATTGCTGTTATTGTCAAACTACAATCAAAAACAAAGATTTTTAATTTGCTATCACAGAATTTTTCTGTCAACTAATCGATTCATTGACAGAATGTTTCAGCTCTACCTCACTATTAACCTTCAATATTCTCTATCGCTGCTTCACTTCCCCCACGAAGAAATACAAGACAGTTCCATGAAACTACAATCGTGGAATCACATTCACCGAAGAACAGAATAGTTGAGCTTCACAGCCTTAAGTCACTAATTGTTCTGAACACATAAAATTGCAGAGATTTTCTAGGAAAATGAACCCAGCACCCTTCAGAAATGTCCCCCTTATGGCTTGATAGTGTACTCAGTAACCCCCAGAATCTATCAGCTAAAAACCCTCTTGCAGTCCAAGTCTCTCTCTGTTGTAAATGGACCCGCTCCAAAAAAAAGTCTATTAACATTTCCCTCCTATGCGTTTAAGTGAAGTACAGACAAAACACACCGAACTCCAGACAAAATTGATGGTAATTAAATGAGAAATACAGTATTTGTGGATTCTGATGTGGAGCCATAAATAGTCCAGACATTGAAAGAGTTAAAAGGATTTCTTCCGGAAGTCGGCCAGACGGATGATCAAATTTAACTGGCTTGATTGAGAAAAGTCATGTCTGCTTAGTGTATCCTATAAACACAGACATATGCTCCCTCATCTGCAATTGGCAGTGGTTACTATCCTGTGTGTGTGTGTCTGTGTGTGTCTGTGTGTGTGTGTGTGTGTGTGTGTGTGTGTGTACGTGCATGTGTGCGTGTGTGTCTGTGTATTTGCAAATGAGTGTGCGTGTCAATAGTATACATTATGTAGTTGTGGGGGGGAGGGCTATGTATGCTCATGTGCACTGAACAGTACACTTGCAAATATTGCATTTGTAAAAACACAGACTGTATTTGTGTGTCTATTTGTGCATATTTAAGTGAGATCTGCTATATTTAAGAGTTTGTATGTGCGTATGAAAGATGGACCAAAAGGAAGAGTGTGTTTCTGTACGTGTACGTATGTGTGTGTGTGTGTGTGCCTGCATTCTGCCAGCACCATTTGGCAGTTCTCAAACAGCTGTCAGCTTCAGCCAAAGTGTTTCAGCTGACTGATCTTTAAACTGGGCCAATAAGTTCCCACACAAAACCCCACATTCCCTGCGCTTGGACACTTTGGATATATATATATACTGTATATATATATATATATATATATATATATATATATATATATATAGTACAGGCCAAAAGTTTGGACATACCTCATTCAGTGCGTTTCCTTTATGTTCATGACTATTTACATTGTAGATTCTCACTGAAGGCATCAAAACTATGAATGAACACATATGGAATTATGTACTTAACAAAAAAGTGTGAAATATTTTATATTTTTTCAGTTATTTACCACTTTTTTGTTAAGTACATAACAATCAAAACATTCATAGTTTTGATGCCTTCAATGAGAATCTACAATATAAATAGTTATGAAAATAAAGGAAACACATTGAATGAGAAGGTGTGTCCAAACTTTTGGCCTACAGTATACTGTATATATATATATATATATATATATATATATATATATATATATATATATATATATATATATATATATATACATACCCATGCATGAAATTGTGAACTGGTTTTTAATTCTCCAAATAAATGGTAATGTTGCTCCGTAACTGCTGGATGTGTCCTAAATAAGCAGCTGTTTGCTTACACAAACTAAGTTCATACAATTTGTCTTGTTTGTGATGCGTGTCTTTCAATGTCCAGTACTTTCTGTGCTACTGTAACTGTATGAATGAAATCATGTTGGAGAGTCTACAGTACATATGGCCATGCATGCAAGTCTTTGAGAGAGTGTGCATTTGTATGTGTGTGTGTGTGTGTGTGTGTGTGTGTGTGTGTGTGTGTGTGTGTGTGTGTGTGTGTGTGTGTGTATGTGTGTGTGTGTCAGTGCTGGAGGCGAGAAGCATGACAGAGCTGAACCATATAGCATCTCCTCTGGTCCTACCCCCTGCCCTCCAACAACCCCCCAAGGACGGCCAGCCCATTACAGTAATTAACTAGAGAGGGGAGAGAGGGGGTTGATGGGATGGAAAGAAAGAGAAAAAAAAAAAGAAAGAAAGAAAGAAAGAAAGAAAGAAAGAAAGAAAGAAAGAAAGAAAGAAAGAAAGAAAGAAGTATAAGAGATAGAGAAAGTTGTTTTGAGTAAGGGAGGAAAGAGAGATGGAGGTTAGGTTTGCAAGGGAGAAAAAGGAGGGGGGGGTGCTTTTTCTGCAGAGGCAGCAAGTGGGTGGGGGCCACTGCCTTCCTGCCTGCCGTTAATCCCTGAGTGACTTTCACTGCGTACAGTAAGCAGTGCAGCGCAGGCCAGAGCCCCCGCAAATTAATCTAGCAAAGAGCCTGGGATGTGGCCGCACTGAACCCCCCGCTTTACAACTCCCCCCCCTCCTCCCTGCTAAAAGACTTGGAAGAAAGGGAGGGAGGAAAAGGAAAAGAGAGAGAGAGAGAGAGAGAGAGAGAGAGAGAGAGAGAGAGAGAGAGAGAGAGAGAGAGAGAGAGAGAGAGAGAGGGGGGTGGGGAGAGATAAACTGCTCCTGTATTGTCCAGTGAGTGGAGGAATAATATGGAGGATAGAAGGCAGAGGGGACAAATGAGTGGAGCAGGGAATGACAGGAGGTGGTGAGTAAGAAAGGAGGAGGGAGAGAGGGGGGAGAGATAAGGAAGACAGTGGACTATTTAAAGCGCAGAAAAGGATGACCGTGTGCCTGCGCTCAAGTGACATCACACAGGCGCATGGTGATGTCACTGACTGTGGGGTGCTTTTCTGCCTCTCCATCATGATGTCATTATCCTCCAGCTTTAGCCTAACATCATGACAAATAGACATCTTAAAGGGTCCTGGGTGATTCACTGCTTGTCATTTTGCTTCATGTTGTTTTCCATATAAATGTAGTTGGCGTTCATATTATCTTTCTTGAAGGAATAGTTTAACATTATGTATTTATTTACTTACTCATTATTTCTGAGAGTGGGATAATATGATAGATCAGTTCAGAGTTCTGTTATCGCTTCTTATATGCCAACTATATGTAGTAAAAAATGAATATATACAGTATATATCAAAATCGCTTTCTTCTCTCTGCCTTTAGAACATACAAATATTGTTGATGACTCATCTTGAACTTGGTGTCTAGTCTGCAAATACGTGACATTTACAAAAGATATGACGCTCAAACTTCTGCTTCACAGTGACTTAAATTTCAACCTGCATTGATTGTTTTCTTGAGCATTTGGAGGCAGCACAACAAGCTGTAAATGAAACTGGCAGATTATGACAACCTAAAGTTAATATGGCTAACACAAAGGCAAACAGTTGCCTATTTACACATCCAGCGACACATTATAGTTAATTTAACGTTGTGTTTGCGTCCACCTGATGAATATAAGTCCAGTATTCACCCTCTTTTTAGCTCTATTTTTGTCTCCATCAATTCTCGAGGGAAAAATCTGGCTCTGTAGCAGCTAAATGCTCCACTATGTTGACCAGCTAGTTGCTAACTTTGTTGGTGCTGGGCAGGTCACATTGGGTTTATTGGAGGTTTTTCATTGAAAACAGCAGGTGTCAGCTGTGCCTGTTATGGAGAGTGTTAGGACTGAACCAAATCAGGCAAGTTGTTGGCCTTAAAACCAAAACAATGGGCTGAAAGACATTACAAATGTGCTACAACATGATGCGTAAGTGTAAGCGCTCCAGGGTGTGTCAGATTTCAAAAGAAAAATGCCTATATGGAAGATTTAAATCAGTTGCAATGCCAACCAGGACAATCTGAATTCTTATAGAAATAACCATTTGATTATTCTGTCATCGGAGATGCATCTCATCTATCATGTACTTGAATCACAATGAGTGAATCTGGCTCATGACCTTTATCACATCTTTAAACAGAGCCGTTCACATGGAAAAATCTGTTGTTCTGACGATTACATCTTGACCATGGCAGCTTACTGTACTGTGCTGCCCTTAATGAAATTAAAAGCTTTGTACAGTGTAATGGTGGCTGCCACAAGGTTGCATCTTTTGAGGAATGAGGCAGTGGCTGCAGAGCTTTGTACTGTAGCTGCATCAGCTCACTAAAGAGAGAGTGGGTGGTGCTGGCTAAGATGGAGTTCAGTTTAATCCTCATCCTATACTCTTCTGCTGCTGCCTCCAGGGTGTCCAGGCTGAATCAGCCCAATGTTTTTTCCCCCTCACCAGTTTATTTGTCCTACCATCGCAAGCAAAGGACAGCCACAACTAATTGATTGGAACTACATTGTGTAGAGATGGGGGATGGCAACACACAAAGTCACAAACACCTATCTATGCTCACATTCATTTCTATCCAAACTATTTTTCTTTCTTCCCATCCTGTTCTGTCACAAATCCATCTTTGTCCCACTCACTTCCATTACCAGCCAGAATTTTTGTGTCTCCTTGCAATCTCCACAATGAGCCCATATATCTCTATCAGTGGCAGCTGCTAGTCTTCCTCAGGGGAAGTGCAATAACCAAGCACCATATTATTACGGCCAACCGAGGAACGATGATGAACGACTATAATACTAAACAATCTCCCCAATATCCTCTTTCATTTAGTAAGCCGCTCCATAGGCCAACAGGCACTTATTGAGCTCCGTACTACAGCGTTTAGCCTCGGGGCCCACCACGTCTCGCCTACAGTGGGCTTGATTGACCAGATACCTCCTGAGGATGCCAGGCGGTTCTCTCATTTGCGACTGGTGCTCATATACGCTTGTGCTGATTGCTGGACCGAGCACAGCTAGGTGACCGTCAGTGTTTGTTTTATCAGACTGTGAGAGCATATGTGGAAGTGCAAAGAGCCGGACAAATCAGTTGAAAAATCACATTGAGAAATCACACGCCCCACATCTCAACTTTAAACCCAGTGAACACACAGACACGCAGCTTGCAGCTGCCTATAGGCTCACGTTGTCAGCAATAAAATTGTGCACATGTAAGACACAGGCAGAACCAGAGCGAGGAGTGCACTGACTGTAAGAAAATAGGCCCAGCCTCACCATCCCACCCACACCAGATTGTGTTTCCTCCCCTGCTACCTCTTGTTTTGCCTTTCCCCATTTTATTTTCTAATCCGGTTAACTTTAAAACACTATTTGGAATGTGATTAACAAACTCTGTAAGAAACAAACTTGGCAAAAACAGGGGTTGCTATGCAATTGTGAAAGTTACTTTAATAACCATGTTAATTTAAAGAATTTAAAAATAGGTAAATGTAAAATGTAATTTGATGATAAGACGTTGGAGCAAGAAAGCCATTGTAAGAATTTTTTTTTTTTTCTTTACCTGTATGTGGTTTATTCCCTAAAAAATGTCAAAGTCATTAAACAATTAAATTTACATCTTCAAACGAAGACAGTAAACTAAGAAATGTTCTTATGCAGTGCTAAATAACAAGGTTACATCTAACTATAAATCAAGGAATCTCTGTATGTGTGTGTGTGCGTGTCCGTTGTCTTTCAAATGCTTTGAGAACCGTTCATCCGATCCACTTCATACTTGGCTTCCTGCGTACCCAGTGAACTTGGCGTTAGGAATTTGGAGCAGTTTGGACAGCGTTGGATATTGGATTTTAATAAACTGTGAACAAAACTTAATAATCGCACAATAAAGGTTAAGGAAAAAAGGTTAAGGAAAAAAATGCTGCCATAACGCTGGCTCTTCTGTGTCTACCCTTCACAATAAGACCCCAGCTTAAATTCACACAGAGCTCAGCTTAAATTCACTCAATGCATTTTCGCTAAGACGAAACTCAATAAGAAAAGACATTTTTGCAGACACTAGATTAAAAAAAAACAAAAACAACAACAACAGCCAGACACTAAGCCCGTTTGGAAATGAACACCTCTGCTGAAGTGTTAAATTTGTTAACAATCATAATGACGAGACAGCACTGGCGTCATTAAATATCAACAGGCAATATTGTTGACAAAAAAAGACAACAGTAAAATATAGTTATAGACAAAAACTCTCCCCCTCCTCCATGAGGCAAATATCTGTGATTACTCTACATTTGAATTGTGATATGTTGTGAGTAAAATCTGCAATGTAACAGTAACATTTGTCTGTCAGATAAATGTGGTAGTACAATGTCTTCCTCTACAGTAGAAATTAACCTCACAGTAAGCCAGTAGTAGGCTATCCAATGTGGTTGCATATCAAGTGCTTTGAGGTCCTTCTGTAAGTTATTTTGGGGTACAATGGTTCTGGAGAAAGCAGCAGCCATACCACAGGCCAAGCAATTGGCCTGTTCCAAACAGGCACATTTAGACTGGGGACTGTATTAGTACTATAGTCAAAAAGAAAAAATGCAAGAACAAGATAACCATTGTAAAACTAAAATAGGAAAAACACTTGTCACTCAAGCATGGAGTTCCATATTTGCATATATAGACTGAAAACCTTTTATTTCTCTCACAGCAACTTCTTTATGTCAATTATGTTGTAAACCGAGTATGTAAATGAGAATTTGAATTATTCAGAGTGGTAGTGACCTTCTCTCAATATTCTTGCAATAACTATGACATTTGGTTTGTTTTCATTTGCCTTTATTGTTCTCTGGGACTAGGAATTAAAAATGGAGATGTCTCCACTATTTTATATACATATACTATAAGTCACATTTCAGTAGGGAAAAGTCATGCATTCATTAAACAGACAAACAAAAAAACTAAGGACAATATTTACAAATTGGCCTAAATGAAGATGTAATGTTTGTGTATTCTCAGGACTATTGAGTCAAAACAGAATAACTTTTAAAGCTGAATAGAATTTCTTCACTTTAACCACCTGACAGTAAAAAAAATAATGTGTACAGGTAATAATTCATACGCTAAAAGTCTTAGATCTTCTTCTCGGAAAGGGGATTCTTCTGACGACAACCACTGCTAGCTGAGTGTCAACATGCTCAAGTTTTCAGGAAACTTAATTTGCTTTTCCATAGCTTCACCAAGTCTCTTAAAGCAAAAGGTCGGCATTTGGGGAAATACGCTACATTATTATTATTATTTGCTATATTGCCAAGAGTTAGTTGAGAAGTTCGATACTATTCTCATATCTTTCTGTTAAATATGAAGTTTAGTTTAAAAACTGGAGAAAAAAAACACGTGCCTACCAGCACCTGTAAAGCTCATTTATTAAAACATTAGATCTTGCTTGTAGAATATTTACTATCCCAAAATTGTTAAAACAACACTTTTTACAAGAGGTTTATGTGCTAGACTATTCCTTGGCTTGGCGTGGTAGAAGAAGTCCAAGAAGTTGTCCGGCACTTAACTCCCTTTTAAACCATTAGTAGTCATTTTTACACTTAACATTTTTGTACAGATTCAAGTAACAAGATATAAACTGTTCATAAGTAAGCTTTAGAGCTGCTGTTGGGCAGACATAGCTAAGCTAGCTGTTTCCCTGTTTCCAGTCTTAATGATAAGCTAAGCTGACCAGCTTTTGTCTGTAGCCTCATATTTACTGTATAGACGTGAGAGTGGTATCGATTAACCATCTCTAACTCGAGTTGACCACAAACTGCTGTGGTGTGCCAGCTATCACAAGTTGAAGTTTCTGAATCACCTTCAACAACCTGAAAGGTAATTGCAAAGACAAAGACACACGTCCATTTTGACACCTATCAATTGCTTTGTACGACACATTTACAAAGGAAAAAGAAAGAAAATTCACGACACACTGGTCACCTCTGCATTAGTTTATTTGGTCGATCAACCTTTCGGTCACAAAGACCTTTCTCAAGACACGTAGTCGATTGTCTATCTTTGTACAACAGAGTAGCATTACACAATAACTGTGGACCAGGTGTCAACAGTTCCACCTGAGCTCCCCCAGCATGCACTCAAAACTAATTACACCTGAAAATTGTCTCCACAGAAGTGATTAGCCCCTACTGACACCACTTGAAGCATCCTGTGTCTTAACACTGTCAAGCTTGCTAGACTGTAGCCAATCAAGACCCCCTTAACTGTTGTATGAAAAGACAATTGGACAAAAGTCAAAAAGAAAATCATGCCCACAATATGGACAATATATCCTATTGAAGAGGTTCTTCGGAGTGTTTTTCTGTACCAGGAAGATGCTGAGTGGAGTGGAGCTGGATATAAAGGTGATGTAGAGAAGAAAGAAAGGGGGCCCTGGATGGTTTTGTTTGCTCTAATTGGCTCCTCTGGCTTTCACCTTCACAGCTCATTGAGTCTGAGCAGACAGAGTACAGAGGTGTGGATGGCTGAGGCCAAAAGGTGATATGGTACTCTGTATGCTCTGTGCCTGTGTGTATGTGCACGCGCACACGGGTGTGTGTGTGTGTGTGTGTGTGTGAGTGAGTGCACATGTGTGATTTTCTTTTATTTAACTCCACTTTCCCTGTTACATAAAAAGTGTATATTAGAGGAAAACAAATCAAATGGAAGCAAGAAAAAACGGGGAAAAAGCTCCCTAATTTGCTGGCTGCTTTACTAATTGAGCTACCGCAGCACTTCACAAGAGGCTGGTTGGCTAGGAGATTGGATGGATTGATATGGATGCACGCTCACACACATAAAGAAAAAAAGAGAAGCACAGCAAAGCCCACACAGAAAGGAAATGCCTCAGACAAGCTTTCATCTGTTGTTTTCTTCGACAAATTCGATTAAGTTGTGCACAGGCAAAACAGAAGAGATGGCCTGCTCTTAAAAGCTCCAAGAAAGCCAGCACTGCCTCACCGAGTGCTGCTTCATTAGTCCACAAGGACGCATCTCAATGATATTTTATTCGCTATCGGAGGGCCTGTTTGACGGGTTTTTCTGTGCAATTCAAAGACCATTTTACACACAACATCAAAGACCTCGAGGCAAAGAATGACTTCAAAAAGGTTACAACATGCACTCACTCTCATAGCATTCTTCCTATCTTCTGCTTCTGCCTGAACACTGTGGTAGTGTGCAGGAATTAGTCAAATATTAAAGCCACTGAAGAGAGCATGAGAGAGAGAGGAAGCAACATAGACCTCAAGCTTTACGCAAGCAAATAAATCTCCACATTGTTGTTATTAATCCTGTGTCAAACAGGAAAGCTCCAGCGTCATCCGGAGAGGCAAGGGCTTTCCATCGCAGCTTTGCATCTCAATGTGGACAAGCCCTTCACATGCAGTGCCCCTCAGATTAACACATCATTTAGGATTTTTAATGACACCCTAAGGCGCTCCCATTTTTTTTTTATAATGACTAGGCACACTTTTTTTTTTTTGCCCCTATAGAGTCTGCCCACATGAAATAACAAGAGCTTTAATGTTGTAAATGTTGCACTGTTGCATTAGGTGGTAGTGGTGCACGATTCAGAAAATGTCTCGATTCGATATCGATTTTTAGGCTCAAGATTCGATTCAAAATCAATTTTCGATTCAAAAACGATTCTTGATTAAAAAAAACGATTCTCAGTATGTAAATGTAGTTACTTTTCCCATGTAATTGCAGTAGACATACAGTTTAAAAGAAAAGAAACACAACAAATTAAATAGTTTGATAAAGTATAGTAGTTTGATATTACTTTATATGTCTTCATACAAAAAAAAAAGTTTGCAAATAAAAACTGTGTGTCAAGCTTTGGCCAGCTTTCAAATACATTTAATTCAAGTATGAAATAAAACTGTTAAATAAAAAGAGCTTTTCGTTCAGAGTTCGGTGGGAGTTTAGAGCATTGAAAGAGAGTGCGTTGGATGACTGGCATGTTAGGTACTTTAGGTTGTTGTTCGTCCACATCTTTAATGTTAATCTCTGGGTGATAGCGTACCATGTGAGTTCTCAAGTTTGTGGTGTTTTCAAAATACTTAACCCTTGTGTTTTCCTCCCATCAACCATGCACTAGTTGTCCTCCCGGGTCAAAATTGACCCGGTCTGTTTTGCCAGTTTATAAAGCATGAAGTATAAATTATCACACAATTCTGTGTTACATCTTCTTAACAACTTCTTTCCAACATATTACCACTAACTTTACACTTATTTTTTTTATATATGGTCAAAAAAACGCATTTAAATCAAATTATACCTAATTTCTGAGTTAAAAAAAGCTGAAATTATGAATTATTTTGAGACAGTTGAGATCCATGGTAACATATGTTGATGGTTTATCACAGACTGGTATAAGTCAAAGTTTAGTGAAAATACTGTTTTGAAACCATTTCAATTTTTTTAATGGCAGCCATTAATCACACTAGTTTTACACTTATTTTTGGAATTTATGGTGAATAAACTTCATTTACATGAAATAATACCTAATTTTAGGGGTAAAATAAGCATAAATTATGAATTATTTTCATTATAGTTAAGATCAGATGAACCTATGTTTGTGGCTAATCACTGACTGGTATATGGTAGTGATTAGTCAGGATATGGTTTTGAAACCATTTTATTATTTTGAATGGCAGCCAATAATCACACCTGGTGTCTTCCTGGGCAAAAAGTGACCTGACCTGCTTTGCATGTTTATAAAGCATAGGCAATTATAATTAATCACTCAAATCTGTGTTACCACTTTTATTCAACTACATTCCAATTCATCTCAACTAGTTTTACACTTATTCTGTTCTATTTATGGTCAACAGACCCCATTTACATACAATTATACCTTCCTTCTGAGTAAAATCAGTTGAGATCTGAGATATTGAGAAAGTTGTGTTTGGATTAATGGCTGGTATGTGACAATTATTATATTCCCAGGTTAAAATTAACAAATGCAATTGTATTCACAAACAAAGCAGAGCTACCAAAAAGGAAAAAAATAATTTACGGAAAGTTTACTTGTCCCCTCTTAGGAAAAGACACATCAAAGGTGATAGAACAACAAGTTTACAAAACTGTAGTTTGAAGTTGTGTCTGTATGTTTGTATTTGTGTGTGTGTGTGTGTGTGTGTGTGTGTGTGTGTGTGTGTGTGTGTCTGTGTGTGTGTACGTACGCGCACATGTCTGTGTGTGCATGTGTGTCTGTGTACATTTTTATGTCAGGACAGCTCAATAGTGTGATATATTGTAGGTCTCAGCTGTTTCTGAGTGTGTGTGTGTGTGTGTCTGTGTGTGTGCGTGTTCATCTTCTGAAAAGAACAGTAGTGTGATCTACTGCAACGGGAGTGTGTGTGTGTGTGTGTGTGTGTGTGTGTGTGTGTGTGTGGGTGTGGGCATGTGTGTGTGTGTGTGTATGCATGCGTGTGTGTGTGTGTTTGTGTGCGTGCGTTCATGTTCTGAAAAGCACAACAGTGTAATCTTTTGCAGGTCTCAGCTACTGTGTGTGTGTGTGTGTGTGTGTGTCTGTTTGTGTGTGTGTGTGTGTGTGTGTACTGTATGTATGTGTGTGTGTGTGTGTGTGTGTGTGTGTGTGTGTGTGTGCGCACGCGAGCATGTGCACGCGTGTGTGTGTTCATCTCCTAAAAATCATAATGATCCATTGCCCAATTTCAGTATGTTGTGTTTGTGAGTGTGTGTGTGTGTGTGTGAATGCATGTGCGCGCACACACGGGTACATGTGCATGTTTGTTGTCCATGTGTGTGTGTGTGTTTGGGCGCATTTCCATGTGCTGGAAAGCACAATAATGTGATCAATTACATGAGGTAGTTCTCAGCTGCTGTTTGTATGAATGTGTGCGTTTGTGAGGGTTGGGGGGGGTGGGGGGTGTATGTGTGTGCATGTGTGTGGGGGTGTTTTTGTGTCTCCGCATGTGCATTCATGTATGTGTGTGTGTGTTCATCTGCTGTTGAGCGCAAAAGTGCCCCATTGCACCACCGGGTCAGAACACAAATGGAATAAAATTAAATAAAACACCCAAAATTCTATGAAAACAGTGATCATTCATTTTATTTGCGAAGAACTTAATTGGGAACCACCCATGCTATTTTTGGTTATTTTGGTTGAAAGAAACACATATTTCTGATAAAGAAACTTTGAAAACGGGTCAAATTTGACCCGAAGACAACACAAGGGTTAACTTTCGCTTTGCAAAGCCTGCATATAGCCCGATTCCTATCAAGTTCCGTCTTCCCCTTGAGGTTATGAAAGCCGAAATGTGCCCATCGCGATACGAATGGGAATCGATTTTTTTGCACACCCCTATTAGGTGGTGTCCTAATCACTCCTGTGACTTCTGTGTCCTGATACAATTCAAAAATAAAATTGACGCCATGTTCTACTATTTCTACTGTCATGTTTCTCTCAACATCCAACCTAAACAGTGGTGTAGTCTAATGTATTTTAGCGGGTATACTGTACTATATAAATATATGGATCAGACTGGACATATCAAAGTGGGCGGTCTGGGTGTCCTCCCCCAGGGAAATTTTGAGCGTCACAGACTTCATTTCCTGCAATCAGATAGACATTTTTGCACCAATTTACGGTGGAAATCCCTTTATTTAGCCTATGTGAAGGAAAACACAGATGACAATTCAAAATATCATGGAACATATGTTGTTACATGTGTCATTGTGCATTTTTAAGTGGGTATATGGAAATCCTGGAGCTTTCTTAGTAAGTATACTGCAAATACCTGCGTATTACGTAGACTACACCACTGAACCTAAATTAAAGCAAGAAAAAACTTTTTTTTTTTAAACATTAAAGCCACATCCTTTTTTGATCAGACATTTAACAGGATTGTCTGTCAGAAGCAATTTTGTGCTTATAATTCAGCTTCTTAAATCTGTCTAGTATTATTGATTTAATAAAAATAATGACAAAAGTGATAATGTTAAGTTGTTGTCTCACATCCTTGGGCTAATTTAGCTTTTAGCCTCTCGCATGAATAGCCTAGGTTGCTAATTAGCACTGTGGATGTAAAAGGGGCCAAAGTTAGCTAAGAAACAGCTGTAATAAAAGCCAGACCAAAAGGAGCGAACACTGCATTTGGAAAAATGACTTTAGACGAGAGCTTTGGTGATTTATGGATATGGACAAACTTTAATGGGACTTTCATTAAAATCATGAAGGTTTAAACTTCTAAAAGCCATAGATGAATTACAGAACTGGCCTACTGGGCATAGGCCCAGGGACCCAAAGTGTCGGGGGGGCCACCTGGCCTTTACCTACAAAATGTCATTCGAAAAGACACGTACGACCACAGAAAGACACAAAACCCAAACCAGTCTCACGGTAGTTCATGAAATGTCACTTAATTTAATCTATTGATTTGTGTACACGGACACATTTATCCCGGTTTTTTTTCATGACGCTGAGCACGTTTTATTATTATGTATTTCATTTGGAAGCATCTTTCGTGATCAAAGCATGATTCTTTCTGCCAGTCGGGCTGCAGCATAGAAGCTGTATGGCTCCGCTATTATTGGTATTTTTAGCCCTATCACTGTTTGAATCAACATTTATTCACAAGATCTTTTTATATATATATATATATATATATATATATATATATATACACATTTTCTTTTAATGTTATTATTTTGATTGTATTACCAGGGAAGCTGGATTGCTTTGTTGTGTGTTGATATTTTTAAAACTATGACACTACATCATCTGACATCTATCAACATTTATGCATATATAAATTAACTTACGTGACCATTTCACAAACTGCCGTGAGACTGGGTTGCAAAACCACAGAGTGATGTACAACGACTACAAAGAAAAAGCTTCGCAAAGTCTGTGTCTTGCTCCTGTGTAGGAAAGATGGGCCTTTTCCATGTCTGTCCCCAATGTTTCATAATCCCCCATGCTAATAGCAGGTAATGGAGCCAATTTGTCTTAGACTATGGATAGTAAACCCCAGGGAAACACTTATTTATTTAAGAAATAAAGAAATGCTAAAAAACATTGATTGCATTGAGTTAAAGAAGCTAGTACTGTAGAACATAGGCTAGCGCAGGATGCTAATTAACACTGTGGGTGTGAAAGCACAGTTGAAACCCTTGGAAATCTGCCATACTTTTCTGTATGATAAATAGGCTAATTTTATCATCATAAATAGTCTTATTTTATTCACCAAAAATGTCCCAACAGATGATTTAAAACAGAGAATTCACCCAGGATTTTACATGGCAGCCTTCTCTTTTTTTCCTGTCACGTTTCTCCTGACATACAGCAAAAGAGAAATCAGGGCTTGCAAAACCTAATTTTGGCACCATTAAAGCCACAGTCGTCTTTGATCAGACAGTGAAAAGGAGCGTCTGTCAGGAGTGTTTTTGCTCATGATGCAACCACTTCTATATCTATCTATCTATCTATCTATCTATCTATCTATCTATCTATCTATATATCTGGAATGATTTAAATAAACTCATCACCATTAAATTATTGTTTCACATTCTCTGGCTCTTTAACCGCTAGTATGAATTGCTAAGGATGCTAGTTATCATTGTGGATTAAAAAGCCCAGTTGGAAGTCTGAGAAAGCAAGCTCCCACACATTTGCAGAGCTTAATCTCAGATTTATTTCCTCCAATTGAACAAAATCCTTGTCCAGTGGTTTCTAATATGAGCAGATTTGCAAACAGTCAATGAGGCATTGCGCTGTTAGCCACAACAATTCGCTGTGTGTTGCGTGATTGGAGAACATTAAGATGCATGGAAAACAGTTCAAGAAGTAATTAACAAAACTACTGGGTGGCAATTTGTCAGTCAAATAATACAGCCAGACAAAATAACTGAGTTGACCTTTATTCTAGCATCCCCACATGGTTATCCTGCTTTATAAATGGCCAATTCACTCCTTTTTTTCTCCTTTAATACATTATAACATTTCACCCAAGATGACAACATGCACATCAGTAGATCAATGTCATAAGCATTAAACAAACACTACTACAGTTGTGCCATCACTTTTTATTAATCATTTGAACTATTTTACCTATGAGGCATTACCTTTCCCCACTGGGTTGTGCAAGGCATTTTATACTATCTGAGCATCATTTGGGGACAATAATAAAATATGGGGAAGTATTTCCTCAAGCAAAGCCAACACCAAGTAATGGATTCCCCCCAAACTGTTCTGTTTTTAAACCAGCTTCACATTCTTAGTAATTCCTTTAAATAACCAGAAATGTGACAAAGTGCGGAAAAAACGAAGTAAATATCATTAATCGGAGCCATTGTTTTCAGCCTTGTTTGCCATGACAGAAATGCATGGACATCCCAGCATGTGAGATACATGCATGCCTGGGGTTAAGGGGCGAACGTCCATTGTTTGAATTCACAGACAAGCATAATTAGCGAGCTCTGCACTGTGCATTTTCTCTCCAGCAGCACAAACAAGGACCATCTAATCATAGTCTGTCTCCTGTTGCCGTGATGGGAGGAAATGCCTTTAAGCAATTAACAAGAGTAAACAAGTCAGATTGTCACATGTCAGAGGCAGCACCCTGTAAGTGTTGCAGCTGTATCAAGGGACTGAAATGTCTGGTATAGAGTGGGTGTGTTCCAACAGATGTGTGCATATGTTTACATTGTGGTTTTTTTTCTACATTTTACAAGTGACACCTCCAACGAATTTTTTTTTAATGAAAACATACGGTGTTCTCGTTCTCAGTATAGCCATACTGAGAAATATAGAGAGAGTTGTGTGTCTTATCTTGTCGTATTGTTTTAATTAGCTTTGTAGCAACTCATTTGGCAATGGCTTGAACGTAATGGATGTTTATTAATATCAAAAAGTTACGCACTAAAGCTTTAAGACAACTAATACTACTTGGTCGAGGTTTGGAAAATATTATGATCATGGTTTGTGTCCCCACCACAGGAAAAGCAAATCTGACGAAATCTTGCCATTAAATAATGAACAAACTAAGCTAAAGCAGCTTCAAGCTGATTTAAAGTACTCTGGTCAATTCCTACAATTAGTTATGACAATCTGGCACTTGTGAAGGTTCATATGAAATGTGTGCTGAGAACTGAAATAATGCTTACGTGCTTCCACATTGGATGTCATGTTCTGTTTACAAGACTCTTGCCTCTCTCTCTTGATTCTTTCCCACGATGCAATTTTACATCATTCTTCCATCACCGCATGTCTGATATCTGAGCAACAGGATTCCTATTAAAATTGTATCACTTTCCATTGCGGTCAGAATGACTTTGTCAAGATGGCTGCTGTAACAAACCCCTGGGAGCCATTAGGGACTTGTGTTCAAAGTCAAAGTGATTACAGGATGTTTTGTTTAAAACATAAAAGGGAGAGGGAGTGGGTGAGAGAGAATGAGAAAGAGTAAGAGATCATCTCCCTATGTTCGGATCATCGGCGCCCTGTCTTCAGAGCTCCTTGTGTCCCTCATTTGGGCGACAGAGTGTTTGGGTTTGAAGCTCCACCGTCATCTAACTGCTGAGTCGTGATGTTAAAACATCACCATGAAAACAGTTGTTCATGTGTGCTGCATTACAGAGGGCTTTGCTGGAATGTTGCTACTTGAAATAGGAAGGAAGGGATGATGTTGATGAGAGAGACATGATAAAGCACCTATACTGTATAATCCACGGCAACAGTACTGTCTATATGTGTGTATTTAATACGTTCAATGCTATGCTAGTTTTCATACAGTCAGCGTCATGATTCCCATTAGAAGGCATGCTAACGATGTGACTTTAGGGATATCTGTCTCCCACTTTTTGTCCAGACTGAATTGCACTACTACTAATTGAACTACTGAAACATTTGCCATACATTAAATTGTGTACAGGCATTAATGGAACCGAGAGAATAAATCCCACTGAGCTTGGTTATCCTTTTTTGTCTAGTGTCATTATCAGGTCAACATTTTAAATATTCCAATACATTATTTTATGACCAAATACCTACAAACCTATTGAGATTCCCATCAGCCTATACTTTTTGTTTAGTGCCAATTAGCAGATGTTAGCATGCTAACAAAGCACCACTGTGCTGAAGTCAAAGGGACTTCTTACTGTAAGTGGGTTGTGCGAGTAGCCTCAGTAAGTAGTGTTAACAAATTTACCTAGATATAAAAACTTACTATAGTAGTACCTGTGCTTGAACTGACTACAAATACACCATGACATTCTTTGAAAAAAGCAAGACATCTTTACATAATTTCTGGACAAAAGAGCTATGAAGGTTATGGTTCTTCCAACACAAAGCAAATTGAGACAACAGAATTTGATTGGATGCTATTTAGTGTGACATATTGCGACAAATGAAAGCTGTGCATATACTTTTCTGTCTTTGCTCAGTAAGCAGAGATGGAGTGCGGTGCTCTGCTGGGCATGGTTTCCCCTTGACCTCAAGGCAGTGAAATCAACTTGGGGATACTAAGAGGATGTGTGTGATTATCTGTATTAAATGTGTGTGGGAACTATATATATATATATATATATATATATATATATATATATATATATATATATATATATATATATATATATATATATATATACACATATATATATACACATATACAGTATATACATATACACATATATATATATACATATACATGTATATACATATATATATACATATATACATACAAATATATACATATATACATACATATATATATACATATATACATATACATATATATATACATATATATATATATATATATATATATATACACACATATACATATATATATATATACATAAACATATATATACACATATATATACATATACATACATATACACATACATATACATACATATACACATACATACACATATATATATATATACATACATATACATACATATATACAGTACATATATATATATATATATATATATATATATATATATATATATATATATATATATATATATATATATATATATATATATATATATATATATATATATATATATATATATATATATACCCTTGTGAGAATATGTATTCTATTTTGTAAATGTCATGTGTGTGTTTGTGTACAGCATAAGGAGGAAAGTTACATTGCAGTATTTCAGCGAGAGCATCTGCTGATATATTGACTTTGCAGAAGAATCCCCAGTGATCAAGTCCATTCAGCAGCCCTGCCCTAATAAGTGCTGCGCATCAAGGCTTTTCTCCCTTTTTCTCTCCAACTCGCTTCCTCACTCTTATAATTCCTCCTGCTTTCCCTTTGACTGCCACACATTAGCCAACCCAGACCACACAATAGAACCCAATCACATCTGGCAATTTGACTTAGCCCTATTTTCTCCGTCTCTTGCACATCAAAACACCTCTCAACAGAATGGCCCCCGGGCTTCTGCTGCACCCAGATTATTTGGCTCCCATCTATCTGTGCGCACGTGTGTGTGTGTATGCGTGTCATTATTTCTGAATGCTACTCTGAGCATAAAAAGGGGAACAAAGAGGCTTGAGCCGAGCAATGACAGGGCCATACTCATTAGGCTTTCTGAAGATATCATAACAGAATTCCAGCACTATTCTGTTGAGAGCAGTTAGTTTTTGAATATTCACTGTATGCAACATCGCTGACAGTGGTGTGCATATACATGAAGACAATTTGATTTAGACAGCTTGTCAATTATAAAAATCCCTTGCCACCTCTTTCATTGCTCATTCCTTTTAAGTTGCTGGCATGGGAAAGCTAAAACACACACACACACACACACACACACACACACACACACACACACACACACACACACACTGAAGCCTAATTAAAAGATAAAGCCCCTGTCAATGCATTTTTTCTGTTATGTAAAAGCATCATGTGTTTGTGTGTGCTATGCAATTAGCTGTCATGCAGGCTACTAGGGCCCGTATCCCAGCATGCATTTGGGCTGTGTGATGTAGGTTCTCTGGCAGCAGCGCTATGAGATAAACACATTATTCCTAACAAGCTGCCAGCCAAAGGGAAGGAGAGAAAAACTGCTTTTAATAATAAAGCAAGTCACACAGACACTCTATTCTGGGTGTTACTGTTCAAACCAGCATGTCCTCAATACATACACTCATGTTGGCTATATCTTGTCATCCAAATTTATCTCTTTCTCTCATTTACACATACACAATACTACAACATTACAAGGCCTTTCTTTTAAGAGAAAGCTTGGCAGACAGCTGAGAGCCTTGGACCTCGCTGTGACTGATTGGGTGTGTACGCGACTATGAAGGCAGTGACGCCTCTAACACAGGGACAAATAAATCACCATGGTGAAGAGAAAGTGAAGCAGGGGAGTAAGATAAAGAAGTCTCGCTGTGAGGAACAACACTGCTCTGTGTGCCAAAGAAATCAATTAGACTAATGTGCGGTACACATTAAAGACTGCTTTAAAGTATAAAACACTATAAAAAAAAAACAGTCCTGTATACACACATGCTACATATACATCTGCATAGAGAATAGCTGTGCATGACTACATTTACTGGTAAAGAAATCCAAATTTATCATCAACTCTTTTTAAAAAAAGGTGCTGTAACTTTTGAGCAAACCAACCTGTAAATCAATTCACAACTAAATTGTCTTATCCATATTGGGGCAGCAGAAACTGTAAACACAACTCTGACATATTATCACCTCACAAAGGTAATATAGATAACATGCTTATTTACACATCCAGCAGTTAAGGAGCAACGTTTGCATTCATTTGGAGTGACGTTTTCCCAATATTCACTTTCCTTTTAGCTCAGTTTTGGTCTCCACCAACTCTTATAAGAAATATTTGTCTCTTTAGCTGGTAAATAGTCTACTTTTTTCACTAGCTAGTTGCTAACTTTGTCATTAGGTGCAGTGCGGGTACTGCCTTTGGCAGTTGTGAAGTTTAACGTTGGTAGCCCCCAGAGACAGAGAAGAAGTTGGTCATTTCATGGCGCAGATTAGCACCCAAATTGAAACGTAAACAACCAAAATCGCATTGAGAACATTGTGTCAAACTGGTCATTTTCAGTGTCCAGTTTAGTTCCATCGTAGCGTTAATAGTGTCAAAAACCGTTAGCCGACGTTGTTTAGTAGCTAGCTCAGAGATTATCGGCTAATGAAGTTACTGATTTAGCATGGGGGGGTTAACACTTTTGCAAGGCACTATTTCCGTGTCACATTCTCATTAGGGGCTGAGCTAGAGTCCGGATCAGGCCGAATTTTCTGTCCAAGCCTGGCCCGCGTCCGACAGAGCCGTGTCCGAACCCGGCCCGAGAGGCATTAAGAAATTTATGTCCGAGCCCGACCCGAGCCCGACACAGTTAAAATGTCATGTTTTTTCCTCTCATACTAATGACACATGTAGGCTACGTTTGTTTGTGTGGAAAGCCCTTTTTTATTAAGCAACTGTAGGAAGGCATTCGGAAATGTCAACAGATGAGCGCATCAGCGCATACGGGGCAACAAGCGCACGTTAATCAGCTGTTAAAATGTTCAATGTGTTAACCTTTCCTGATCGCATCGTTGATCAACCGTGATCAGAAAACCAGGGGAGACTCATTAGTGTGGTTGCAAACGGTACTGTAACAGCTGGAATACACCACATGCGTAAGCGTCGCGTGTAGCAGCGTAGAGCAGCTATTTTTATTTCGGCGCCCATGTTATCCAATCTGTCCGGCCAGACTGGGCGCATAGCGTCTGCATAGGCCCTGCAGCGATAGTTTCGGCGTCTCGTCTATTTCTTGCACAACATGCAAGCGTATGTGTCGAGCCAGGCAGGTAATCACATTTAGGAAGACCACAGGGCAGAGATCGACGGACAGAGAGGCGCGCGCACACACACACACACACACACACACACACACTACAATTACCACAATTTTCCCCACTCATCCTGTCTATCGGAGATAGAGAGAGAGAGCCGTGACCGGCGCGTAGAAATACGCATCTGGTATGACTGGCCAGGTGCACGATCAGGCACGTATCTACGCTACACGACACTCACGCGTGCGTTGTGTTCCAGGCAGCGATGAGTGAGGTAGTTCACCACTTCACTTGTTTTTTCTGGAGTTAACATACCGTAACTCATATCATCTTATCACATATCATCTTATGCCATAATCTTGTGGTTTTAGTGTGATGTACTGGTTTGTGAATTTGCCAGACATGTTTGTAATCTTCGTTACAACTAATGAGCCTACTGATAGCTAATTACATTTGTGTTTATTTTGGGAAGGAAGCAGCTTTGTCTTTTATCAAATAAACCTCTTCCCCCCTCCTCTTTTCATACACACACACACACACACACATATACACACACGCACGCACACAAAACCTTCCTGGCTCTTTTTCTTTATTTTGTGACGTCTGCGTTGATTAAGCTGCACGGCGAGCAGCTGGGGAGCGGCAGTATTTGGGAGTGATAAAATCCCTTCAGGTGCAACTCTGTCAACACCTGCCATCTCCTCTCTGCTCTCAGCAGTTGCAGGCAGACACCAGGCTGGGCGGAGAGAGGAACAGCAGTGCAGCGCAACAGCACTTCTACCGTCTGGTACACCCTGGACAGCTGAGTATACCAAGGACAGGTCAAGTGTGTGTGTATGCGCAGAGGTTTATGGTTTAAAAGTAAGGCAGGCAGTGTCTGCATCGATTGGGTCAAAACTTCTCCTGGAGAGCAGATGATTTTCCATATTCCCTCTACACATCAAACATTTAGATTTTTTGGGGCCCTGGATGATGCGGTTAACTCCAATTCTCAGCATCCTCCTCCAAAACTCTCTTTCTAATTGGCGAGCAAGTCATTTCCTGTCTTCTTTGGTGGGGCTCCATTTTTGGCAGCTCTCCTTCAATAAATGATGGTTGCTTTCTCCCTGACTGACGCTAACAGCTGCATATATATGGATCCAAATGAGGCTAGGCAAGCTTTTTATGGCTCTTTATGATATATTAATATTTATGCCCCTGCCAACCAAGATAACAATAGCGTTTGAATTTAGCGCTTGCAATTAACAGGTTTCCAGCTGCTGCTCTTGGGAAAAAAAGGAGTTGTGCATGTGGCAGTGTGTGTGTGTGTGTGTGTGTGTGTGTGTGTGTGTGTGTGTGTGTGTGTGTGTGTGTGTGCGCATAAGTGCTTAAATGAAAGAGCATGAAGAGGACAAGTTAAATGTTCCATTTAAATGTTATGTCACGAAGATGGAGTCTTGATGAAACACTATTAGGATTTTCCTGCCATGATGCATCTTCTCTCTCTCTCACACACACACACACACACACACACACACACACACACACACACACACACACACACACACACAGAGACAACAACCTCAGTGATTGTGAAAGGAACAGATAAAACTTCTTAATATGGGTTTATGATCACCTTATTAATATTATGCTATCAGGAAGTAGCCTGATGGTTAGATCGAGATGAATGCATTTTTAATCATCATTCATCTTAGGAATTTATTGCACCCACCTTTTTCAATATTCCATTCTAACACTTATGCTCAGCAAATTCAGGATGAAATCTAAAAATAGGAGGATGAAATGAAATAAACGTATTATTTATATCCTACTGTTGGGAGCTGAGAGCGTACCGTGCTTGATGTCATGGGGCTTTCCTCGTAGCTCTGAAGTGTGTGTGTGTGTGTGTGTGTGTGTGTGTGTGTGTGTGTGTGTGTGTGTGTGTGCGTGCGTGTGCGTGCGTGCGTGTGTGTACATGTGTGATTTTCTTTAATTTAACTCCACTTTCCTGTCATATGCTCAGTGACATCTATAGAGTTGAATGGTCTTAGTCATCACTGCCAGACATGGGGGGTGGGGGACAAAAAGGATGCTGCATGACAGCACCCATGACTCACTCCCACATATCTACTTGGCAGCAACTTGGTACATACAGACTTGAGTTATGACATTGGTAGTGGCAGCTCAGTGAGTCTGACGAAAAGGGACTATGCATCTAATACCTGTTTGTGTGTGTGTGTGTGTCTGAATGGTGTCTTTAATACATCCAAGACAGTTATTGTTTAACATGACAAAATCTACACTCCATAGTAATTGCATACATTATATCCTATAATGATCTTAATTGCATACTGTTTGTACAATATTGTATATTAACAGGAAATTGTGCATTGCATGATGCACTGTGCAATGGCAATCAAACTTAAAGCCCAGTTCAGACCAAAGATTGGCGACGAGACGAGTTGAAACTTGCAACTACTTGCAACGCATCGGTCTGCAGCGTTCTAAAACTCTCTATGGTGTTTTAAGCCCTCAATGTCTTCTTCCAGGCAGCGCTGCGATTGTTGACTTCAAGGCACCTAACCTTTACCTTAACTCTAACCATAACCATTGCCTAATCCTAGTGCCTTCCAGGCAGCGCTGCCTGGAAGGAGACGTTGGGGGCTTAAAACACCAATAAACTTCTAAAACCTGCCAGTTCACATCAATGAGACGAGACGAGACGGTGCATCATCTCCATAACAACGCCTCTTTGTACTTCCGTTCTAACTTCCAGGCTTTTTGTAGCTAAATATATCATTTATTTCATCTAAATATGAATGTGGATAACATTATTGATATTGAGATGCTTCCTACAGTTGCATTTCTAGTGATTCACGGCTTTGTTCTAATGTCGCTGGGTGCTCCCTCTCTTCAGTCACTCTCTATCTCGCTTGACCATACTGTGCTTTCGTGCGGTCGTTGATGCTCCGTCTAAAACTCTGCCATTTCAACCAGCTGTTTGTAACACAAAATAAAGTGGATTATGGATCATTTTATTTCTATAGTTTGTAGCTGACTTCACCAGCTGACTTCTCTTTTGGCTGTTGAAACAGGAGACGTCCCTTATGTTCTAAAACCAGCCTCGCAAAACCATCAGCTGGTCTGAGTCGAGCTGGGAGGGCTGGTTCAGACCACCGCAACTTTTCCCTGTGACGTTCTAAAACGCTTTTGTCTGATCGCAAATCTTTGGTCTGACCTAGGCTTTAGAATGCCACTGCCAATTAAACTTTTTTTCCCAAAAATGTTATATTGTTTTCTATTCTGAGGTTTTTTTTGGACTTGATTTCGATGAGTCAGGCTAGCTGTTTACTCCAGTTTCCAGTCCTTGCTTATTGTGTTAGCATTCTAATATTGGCACTAGATTAAACGTCAGGGGATCACAAAGTCAGTAGGATTCATCATCTTGTGACCATAATGCCTGTACAACATGTCATGGTAATCCATTCCAATAGTTGTTTAGATATATTTGGACTAAAGTGATAGACTGACAGAATAGACTGACATTTGCATTCCAATTGCCACGCCGCTAGCATGGCTAAAAATATATTTTCTTGTATTTTATTGCTATTATTGCTTCAAATTTTTCATCTCTATCCTCTGTGAATTAACACTAGAAATATGAAATCATGCACTGCAATAAATGTCCCTTCAAGCAGAAGTAGCGACAGGTCAGACAGACTGGAAGCATGCAGGTAAATTCATCCCAAAGGATAGACAGTCAACAACACAGACGGGTAGACCAAAGAGGAACAAATCATGCTATGACTCATAACATTAGTTTAATCAATTCTTACCCCCTTTCAAACACAGAACCCAATAGATATCTATGAGAATGCTTAAAAGTCAATTTTCAGCTGGCAGCTCTGACAACACATAATGAAGCCATTTCTGATTGCACACATAGAAATGTGAGAAGAGGTTGACAGACAGACAGTCACGTGCTTTGTAATTCTTATCCATTTTTCTTATTGAATTCTGCCTGGCTGACTTTTACAGCACTAATAAGGTATCCAATGCTCTCTAGAGTCCAAGCTTGACATCTCTTTGTGATTGCCGGGCTATGCTTATAAATACCTAAGCATAATAAGAGCCCTGGCTGCAGGCTAGAGAAGACATCCAGTTAGCCGGCAGAGGAGACGATGTAGCTGGCTGGGCCCAGCTGCTCATTAGTGAACATGTCCAGTTATCCTGACAAGTCAGAGATGTCTATCCTCAACCTAGCATAGCATAATTGCAGACATATCTCAACCAGTCAGGCACAGCAGAGAGACCCATGGGAGCCACTGAAATCAACACTAAAAAACATCCCTGCTATTGCATTGTTCTCACTCTGTGTTAGCAATGGGTTCTAGTGTTTTTTACTGTTTTAACTATTAGCTAACTGTTAACTTAATTTGAGTTCCACGAATTGGTTTGGAGAACAGAATTTATGAAAGCTAAAAAACAATAAGTGAGATATACTGTAGAACCAAAAGATTCCAGAAAATGCTGTCTCCTCTGTGTCAACAAGTCTTGGACCACTGTTATTTTCTATTTTCATTAATGATTTGTCTTTTATTTTGGGGTGTGCCAGTATTGCCCTTTATGCAGATGACTTGACTATTTTCGTGTCTGATTATAACTCTACCAGACTTAATACTGTATTAAATAATGAACTAAAATTAATTGAAAAGTGGAACAGAGAAAATAAGTTAATTATTAATATTGCGAAGAGTAAATGTATGATGTTGGGATCTAATCATCTTTTAAAAGATTCCCCTGTTCTGAACTTGTCAGTTGGTGGTTTGATCATTGAACAAGTGGCTGAGGCTAAATTGCTCGGCGTGATTGTGGACAGCCGGTTGACATGGAACGCTCAGATAAAACTAATATTGAATAAAATGGGCAGGAGTATGGCTGTAGTTCGCCATTGCAGGAAATGCATACCGATTCGCATACGGAAAATTCTGGTGGAATCAATAGTTTTGTGTCATCTGGACTATTGTTCCATCATCTGGGCTGCAACTACAGAGAATAATTTAAACAGATTACAGATTGCACAAAATAAAGCTTCTCGGCTTGTCCTTAACTGTTCTTTTAGAACAAGTATTAGGGACATGCACAATCAGTTAACATGGCTTCATGTAAGAAGCAGAATTAATTATTCTCTTATTAAATAAAAAAAAAAATTAATTATTACAAAAGTACCAGAAATTATTTATGAAAGATTGACTTTTTCAGTGACATTCATACTCATTCCACGCGCCAATCAAGTGAAGGGCGTTTGTTGTTACCCGTCTGTCGAACAAATCAACTGCAAAGAACATCATGTTATAGAGCAATGGTGGCATGGAACTTGCTCCTGTTGTTTTTGGTTTCAGAGAGGCACAATGTCAGTTTTTCCAAAAGACTGAGACTGTATTTATTTACTTTGGAGTAACTATAATTATGTTTTTAATAATGACTTCATAATGAGCTACGGCAATGGAAATGTGATTTTTATTTTATATTATACCTATAGAGTGGTAATATTTTGTACATGTAAGAGCTTATATATTGTTATATGGTTATGTTGTTATTTTTAGTGTATATGTGTTATGTTGTGTTTTAGTTATATGATTTAGAAGATGTTATGTGCACTTCTGTATTTGTCTTCATTGTTGTACAGCTTTGATGTTAATATTTGGGTAAAAATTAAGACCCCAGGAAGAATAGCTGCTGCTTAATGGAGTAGCTAATGGGGATCTAAATAATAAACAATAAACAAACAACCACATGTTGATGTCCCCATCCTCCCACAGCAACCTCACACCTGCTTTCTCTGCCTCTCTCACATATTCTCTCCATCCGTCAACTCACATCTCTTTTGACAGTGATATGCAGTTATATTAGAGGTCCACCGCAACACAAGCAAAAACATGGAACTGCGTGGTATTCAGGTAAACTGCTCTCCCCCTCAAACCGAATTAGGTGAGACAGATGGTGTGACTGTTGCAGGTTGAGGACCAAACATCGAGTGTGGTTAATATCAGTATAACATCATAGGAAACTGTATTTATATTCTGTAGACCGAGCAGGACATTACACTGGAGAATTGGATCACATCTCAAAGATTGTATCTCAGCTCAGCAACTAAAATACTTTCATTGATCACTTAATATTGTATATAAAATCCTAAACCTGTAATAAATGATTATTTTGGCCACTTGGGGGAAGGGAATACAAGGTAAACACAACACTGATATATTTATCACATTATCGTGTGTAGGCTTATAACTTTGACTTAAGTGTCTGTTATAAAGGGTTCAGATGGACAATGTTCCATTTTGCTGAGTCATCATAACAGGGGCTAACATACCAGAGGGGTCCCCTGAAGGGGGGTGACTCTGCTGGGGCTATTCCATGTGGTGGTTACCGATTGGTTGCTCCCTGCACCTATCATCTACTCCCACATCACCACTTCTTAGTATGTTACACAAACCATAGGATATATACTATGTCTCAACAGCAGAACTTCAGAGTGTACTTTGGGCTACATAACTCTCCGAGCTTCTGCAAGGCTAGTAATTGATGCTGAACACTTGATGTAATAAAACTTTATAATCAAGAACAGTGTCAAGTGGATTTCTCTCCAACACATCATCACACCATTGCTACTAAAGATACCACATGTGTAATATGTCGATTTTCTTAGCAAACACTTAATTATTTACACTTCCCGCCGATACAGTGCACCATGAGCATTTATTTGGAGTTGTGTTTTGGGCCACCAGATGAATGTAGTTCTAATATTTATTTATTTTTTAGCTCTGTTTTTGGTCTCTGCCAACTCCTAAGGGAAATATCCTCCAACTAGGGATGTAACGATGCACTCCGAGCCGGTTGAAAATCGATGAAAATATGAGACGATTCGTGTCGGTTGAGATGTTAAAAGAATCGCGATACACGTTTTAATCAGCAGGGGGCGCTGAAGCAGTAGCCTATATTCTGACATCCTTCCAAAAAAACAGCATTGGAAGATCTCCTTGGAGGGACTTTTGATGAACCAGTTGCACAGCATCAGTCAGATGCAGAAATGATGAAGTACAGAGCTGAAACATCCATTTCCCTCAATAGCTGTCCACTCAAGTGGGGGAAAGAAAAAGCTAGGCTATACCCACTGCTATCCAGTATAGCAAAAGCATATCTCTCCACACCAGCCACCTCTGTCCCTAGTGAAAGGGTTTTTTCATCAGCAGGGGACATTGTGAATGTGCAGAGATCTCAGCTTCTGCCAGAAAATGTGGATGGATATTCTGATATTTCTTAAAAAAAACATGTAAAAAAAAAGAAAGATTCTAAGCTAGAAAAGAGCACCGGCAAAGCCTTAGTTTGTTTATATGAAAAGATTTATTTTATTTGTATTATTTATTTTATTTGGGATTTGTTTTAATATTTCAATTTAGTTTTGTTATTTGACAAAGATATTTCAGTTTCAGAAAGAAATGTGCAGCATTTTGTCTGAGTGAGAATAAAATAATAAAAGGAAACTTTTTCATTTATCTTTCTTAAATCTCATTTTGTACAAAAAAATCGTGATAAAATCGTATTGTGAAACCAGTATTGTGAAACCAGTATCGTGAATCGTATCGCATCGCGAGTTCAGTGAATCGTTACATGCCTACCTCCAACCCAAACTACTTGGTTAGGTTTAGGAAAAAAAATCATAGTTTGGGTTAAAATGCATATGTTTGTTAAGTAACTTACGTATGTGACATAAAACTACACTTACAAGTTAAAATAAGTCTATCTTGACTTTTGGTTTCACACGGGACATGAACAGTGTGTTCTGAGTGAAAGTCCTGTGTGCCCCATCCATCCGCCCATGTGCGTAAATCTCATCTAACAGTTGTGGGGGACAATAAACATAAAATTTCTGAAGAGCATTTGACAGGGACACAAATAATACAGCCACAATTATACTTGTAGAGGATATGTGTACACAGAGGAAAGCTTTAAAACCAGGGCTGGATTGGCCATCTGGAATACTGGGCATTTCCTGTTGGCCTTTTTTTTCTTTTTTTTTTTTTTTTTTTGGCGCCGCCCATAAAGAACAAATACCGGCCCATTGGTTAATTTTCTTTATTGGCACTGGCTTGACCCAATCAAATCCAGGAACCCCCTTCCCCACTCCGGGCCACAAACTATGGCCTCGCCTCCCGGTCCTGAGACACGAGCTGTAATAGTTATGCTGGAAGTTTAGCATTCACATTAAAATGGACAAACGACCACCAAAGTGCAAGGGAGGTGCAGAGAAATTACAGGAGAAAAAGATTTAGAATCTACAGGCGGATTCCTCAAAATGTGCCAAAATTTCTGACATGTTAGGGGCTGTCGTAGCTGCTTCAACATCAGCATTACCTGAAGCCGAGGAGGAGGAGAGGTGGCTGGCTATACAGAGAAGCAGAAACAGCATCATGACAGGGAAGAAGCCGAGGAGGAGGAGAGTGACCATGACAGGGCCAGTTAATGGGTGTCAGGTAACCTAACTGCTTAAGCTTACATTGAAAATGCTAGCAGTTGGCCTGTTGGGTAGCTGAAAAGTCTGTGTGATCTATAAAATCAGTGTTGATACAAGCATCAGTGTTCCTTGAATTGCTTAATTAGCTCTTTTCCAGGGCATATACTACTCTCAGCTTTATTGTAGCTTTTGGGAAGGGTTATGGTTATTGTATTTAGCAGACACTTTTGTCCAAAGTGACAAAATATGAATCTTACAATAGTTAAAATTAACAGTAAACTGTTTTTAAAGTTGCTAAGCCAATATTAAGCAAAATAGTAATAATAACAATAATGGCAATACAATATCAAATATCAAATCATAAAAAATAATAAAAATACTATGAATATAAAAATCATAACTCTAAGAATTAATTATTTAAGTGTAAGATCAACAGATTAGTCTTGAGACCCTTTTTGAAGGATCCAAAACGATCACATGAACGCAGAACACTAAGCAACTCATATCATAGAATGTACGCATATTTTAAGAGGACTGTCCCAGTCCAGCCCTGCTTAAAATTATAATTAGTGTAGCATAGAGACTGTACCATTATCCTTCTTCTTAGTGGGACAGAGGATATATATTTAACTGCAGCAAACCCACTGATCTGCCACTTAACATCATAAAAAAGCACAACTGTATCTTCAATATTAATCCTAATATCAGTGCACACACACATTAGGCTTATCGCCTCATTAACGTTAGTTGTAGTGGGTGCATTTCTATTCAACAAGCTATTAAACACGCTAGGTAACATTACATTATATTACACTATAGTAAACTTTTTTGTCATGACTACACTGTAAACCCGAATGTTCAAAGTACTTAAATAGATTAAGTAGTGTATACTCAACGTTTTAGAAACATTTCTACTAACTTAATGTTTTCAAGTTGGAGTAACATGTTCTTCCTTAACTTAAAAACATAACTTAAGTACAACTTAATAGAATTGAGTAATAACATACTAAGAATGATAAAGTCCTGCACTGTTAATTTTAACAAGTTGACTTTACTTAAAAAATGTATGCAAACTCATTGCCTTGAAAAAAGTAATGAACTTAGTAATGGTAAATTAGTGCAGCTTAATTGTTCTGAGTAAACAATACTTAATAAACTTACATTTTTTAAGTGAACACAGCTTGTTAATTCTGAGTAAGTAACACTCAATAAGCTTATACTTGTTAAGTGAAGACAACTTGTTTATTTTAAGTAAATGACACTTAATTAGCTCATGGTTTTGAAGTTAATGCAGCTTGCTTTTTCTAAGTAAATACTTAATTAGCTCACATTTTTTAAGTGAGCACTACTTAATGCTACTGACGTGTTTTCTGGTTCAGTTTAGAGACTGAAAATGACTATACAAGTAGCATATACATCTATTTAAAAAAATCTATCTAAAAGAATGAAATGAGAAGGTTGTTTTAGATGAATCACATCATTTCTTTATTTTTAATTATCTGGCATTCGCATAGAAAACCACCCTGCCATTTAACACATTTATAGTATTTCTATTGTTTAAAATAGGGATGATTTAAAAAATAAACTCACAAAAAAAATGTTAATGTACAATAAAATCTCAAAGTGATTTACCAAATAAGTAAAATCGATCATAATAAATAAATTGCAATCAGCAAATGGTCTGAAATGCATTAGACATTAGTGGAGGACAAAATGTATTTATTTTATTTGTAAAAAAAAAAATATATATTTTATGAATGTATTTATTTCATTTTCATCAGTTTAATGTAGCCTATATATTATTATTTTTTATTTAAGCAGCTGCAGGGATAATTTTGTATGGCAAGTTAATCTCTGATTCAACGTGAACAGAAGGTGGCGCTAATTTGCATACTACACTGATTCGTTACCGCTCTTTGGAAAAACACAGAAGAAGACAAGTTTGAACAACGCAGCAAGGCGGGATGCAACAGACAGTAGGCTTGCAGAAAGTTACTACCTACGAAGCAGCACTGGACTTACTGTAAGTTTTGAATGTTAACATTCCTTCCCTTTTACTTCTTTTCTACATGTTTTTATGTGTTTGTCTCAGAGAGCGTAGACCTTCTCCAAGCCCCCGCCCTTCACTGGCTTATCACAGTAGTCTTGTTGGGATTGGCAACTTGTCAGATATAGGTTAGCTGCTATAGAGCTAGCCACTTATCGTGACCACTAACGTTACACACACCAGCAGCACAACTAGCAACCTACCACTCCCAGACTCACTGAAGAATTGTACAACGGATGAACGGGTCAACTGCCCGTGCCCGCCCACTTGTGTTGCAATGTGTTTAAAACAAACGACCCTGCTGGAGGCAAGCTGCTTTTTATAACAAAGATGAATAAAGTAAAAACCCTTAACAGTAAAGGTTTGGTTTGTAGAAATGGCATTATTGTTGATTAACCATGCAGTAAGGTTCAAGTGTGGCTGCTTTTCTTTACAGTAATGTTAATTTTGCTTAATGGCTTTAGTAACTTGACACTTTGGGGCTCAAATGAAAAGATCATTAACAGGGAACATTTATAAATGGAAGTATTTATTTGACACTCTTTGAATGCTTTTAATTGCTCAGTTTCATATCAGTTTATGCCTTTGCATCTTGCTGTTCCAGTTTCAAGAAGTTATGAAGATAACTGGAGATGTGTTAACGATACCAGGTAATTATAATTATAATAATACTTTTTTTTTCTCAGACAATGTTTTAGTGTGGTAACCCTAAATCATATGCACTCCCACATACACATATCATTGTTTTTTCTACTTGAAGATGATGGAGACCATATTTCCCCTACGCCGACAGACCATAGTGATGTCCTGCCCACCAGTGAACGACCTCATGGACCTCTGGCCTGCTCTCAAAATAGAGTCTGAGGTAATATGGATAAGCTCTCTCTTTTAAAGTGAAAACTGATTCTTACTCATTTGGCCGATATTTTTGCTTTATAAATGTGTGCAAGATTCTTCAAATTTACCTGTTTTTTTAATAAGTGTTGTTGCTGTATTCTCCTCCGGCTGTTATTTCTATGTAGTTGTATGTAGAGTTCCAGCGGATTACAAATCAGAACCTGCCCAACACGTGCTATGCTGAGGTGGGCCGCCATCTTCCTCAACTGATGACCTTATTCAGACAGAAGGCACCAATAACTGGGAAGACAGCAGATGCTCTGGCTGAAATTTTAAAAATCCACGATGAACAGGTAAATAGATTTTTACACATTTCATAGCTTGAACCAGTGGAACATTGAACAGGTTCAATGATTCAAATGAGATTTGTGAATTTTGCAATTAGTCCACTTTGTTTTTGCCATTTGTCTGATTGCGTTAAAGATGTTAACAGGTTATTTGTGGACATATGTTCTGATTGGTCTGTTTAAAATCAGCTTTGTTCTGTAAACTCTTAAGTATATACAATTCTGTTTTGATCTGAATAGGAAATCCATGACATCCACACCAAGCGCACTACTGTTCTCCACGCCCTTCCTGTGTATCTGCGCGAGGACGTCTCTGGATTTTTAAGAACCTGCACGGTGAGTCTCCTTAAGTCACTAACAGATTCTACTGTGTATTATCTAAACTGTTCATCTAAATACTAACTACAAAGGAACTGTATTGGCATTTTATTCAATGTTCAGTAAAGCATTTTCTTGTAAATGTCCTTGGTTTCAGTCAACACTTAGATTCTCTGGTAATTTGGCTAATTCATACTGTATGTGCAGAAAATGGATCTTATGTTTTTCAACTCTTACAATGAGACCCAGGTCTCTTTTGTAAAAGATGTATTGGATTTCAATGGGACTTGGTTAAGGAAAGACAAATTATGTCATCTGTTCTGTTCCATGTGTGTTAGTATCTCTTTTTTCATTCATTCAGGATGAGTCCGATGAGCCAGAGCTTGATGGTGTTTGCAGTGGGCTTCATTACTTTCATCAGTGACTATGACGCAAGTCCAGTTCACTAACACCCTGTGAGAATCACTGTCGTCATTGAAAGTGATGCCGTGGTCAGCCTCCCCAGACTTGGCGATGCCTTCCTGGTAATCTGTGGAGTGATCTATGCACTACACCTCAGCTATCCCAAAGCACTGAAACACTTTTGAATTCACTTAAAAGATTTAACTTGGTCTAGAAAGTGGTAAACTATCCCCGAGGTTGCAGACCCTCAAGAATGAACTAATGATGTAGAAACTCATCTGAAAAAAGGCTGCAGGGTAAAGCATTATAAAAGGCTAGTTCAAATCTCCTTTTTGTCTAAATAATGCCTCAAAAAGTTACTGCACTACTGCAGGTGTTCAGCCAATAGGCCCAAACTACACAATATTCCTTTGTTCTCATTAATGTAATGCAAAAGTAACGCTAATGTTTTGTTTGTTTTAATGTTTTTCTTAACCATTGTGGGCTGCGCAAGATGACCCACATTTCACTGTGCATTTGATACTGGTTATGTAAAACATTTACATTTTAGAGTTTTAAGTGAAAATGTTCTTAAACTGAATAAGACAAAGTCCCAATAAGTCGGCGTGTTCCATTTAAGTGACCAGGAACACATTTGGAAGGATAGAATCAGAGAATTTTGAGTGTTTCTTCTTAAAAATCTCTCAAATTTATTTATTTAATATACAATTCATAAGTATATTTTAAAATAATTTTTTTATTTTAATTTATAAATGTTTATTTATTTTTCTATTTCATTTTAACATTTAACTGTTCAAAGCAGACGTTCATGACTTTTAGATATATTAAGTTAGTTAAACTTAATGTAATTTTTTTAAAGTTTTGAGTCACATGGTGTGGTTGTGTACCTATTTTTTGAAGTTCTGTGAACTTATTCCTGTGGTTTGAAAACTCAAAACTGTAAATCATAACTGAAAATTTGAGTTCTGGTAACTTATTCGGGTTTACAGCGTACTATAAATATGTTAAATGGCAGGGTGGTTTTCTATGTGAATGCCAAATAACTAAAAATAAAGAATTGATCTAAAACAACCTTCTCATTTCATTCTTTTAGATAGATTTTTTTAAATAGATGTATATGCTACTTGTATAGTCATGTTCAGTCTGTAAACTGAACCAGAAAACAAGTCAGTAGTATTAAGTAGTGCTCACTTAAAAAATGTGAGCTAATTAATTATTTACTCAGAAAAAGCAAGCTGCATTAACTTAAAAACTATGAGCTAATTAAGTGTAATTTACTTAAAATAAACAAGTTGTCTTCACTTAATAATTCTAAACTTATTGAGTGTTACTTACTCAGAATAAACAAGCTGTGTTCACTTAGAAAATGTAAGTTTATTAAGTATTGTTTACTCAGAACAATAAAGTTGCATTAATTTACCATTACTAAGTTCATTGAACTTACTTTTTTCAAGGCAATGAGTTTTCATACATTTTTTAAGTAAAGTCAACTTAAATTTAAAGTGTAATTTAGAGTGTAATTTATTAATTTAATTAATTTCTATTTGAGAAAAGAACAACTTCATCTGATGTTAATGTGAATAAAATAGTCTTGAACAGCCTACTTACTACATCCACAACTAACGTTACTGTAGCGAATCTTTACTACCAGTATGTTCTCTCATTCTCTCCCGTGGTCCACCGGACTTTGTGTGTGTGTGTGTAAAGCAGGCAGTGGACCAAACCACTGTGAGGCAAGGGGGGACTCAAAATGTTTCTAAACAGATATTTTAAGTATACATCATTGTGTTATTTACAATACACAGTATAGTTTTTAATGATATGTCTAGGGGGAACAACCCTTAGATGTGGAGGGGTCCTGACCCCCCTCAACCCCCCTGGGATTTACGCCTATGCATCCACCCAGACCTCTTCTCTACGCTATTAATTAGGCTATAGCAGCTTTAAGAAATTGTGACCTCCCAAGTGACTTTGCAAGGTTACAGTGTAAAAGCTGGTGGTTTTGTGCTTTGTTTAAATTGTTACAGTTATAAGTCAGTGTTTTGACTTTTGAAAATTGTTGACATGATGTTTGAAAAAAGAAGTTGAGGATTGCAGTTTTATTTTGGGTGAGGATTTTTCAGTAAACTTTCCATAGAGAGTTCATTGTCTGCTGGTGGGAGACGACCTATTGATGGGTGCATTTCTCCCGCTCAGTCAGGATAGGCCTCAACGGATAGCTCATTATTTATTTTTCCACTCAGAGGCCAGAGATAAAATGGCTGCCACTCTGACACTGATGTATGAGCATCTCATTGAGGGAAAATTCCCTGATCCTTTGAATATAAACCCAAGCTAATAGGCAAAAATCTAATCGAAAGTGATTGAAAACAGAATGAATAAAACTGGGTGGAAAACAAACACACTGTCCTAGTGCTGCATAAACGCTAACTCAGGGGAGATGTCAGGAACGGATGGGTGATGAGGAAAATGCAGCAGATTTTCCCCTCATTTGCTAATTGAGGAGATAATGTAAATCATTCTCAGACCCAGTGGAATAAACGACCCTTTAAAAATCAATGGGAGTTATAAAGCACCTACTTCTTTGGTTTGAGTCCTGGAGGAGTGAATCAGCATGTCTGAGAGTCGGATCTCATCCTTGGGGTGTAGTTTGCTTTGCTTGGCTTCTAGCCGCGTAAGATTGAACGTTTTAATTGTGTTAAAGGTTAATAACAAATCTGCAAGCAAGAGGGACTTGGGGACGTGTAGAGCTTGAACACGGACTCCCCAAGCCAGTTTGTTCATTACAAACTTGAAAGCTTGTAGGTTTTCTTGATAATTAAAGAGATATTTTAGTATTTGTCAACCTTATTCGGAGGAAGTAACAAGAAATTGCACTACAGAAATGCCAAAAGTAGTTTGAAGTACTATAAAAAATAATGACCAATACAACAGTCAAGCTGATTATTATGCATCTTGGTAACCACTCTGTATTGTTAGGGACCCTCATTTTAGACATAACTGGAGTTTGTTTAAGATGTATAGTAGTTGTGTATGAAAACTGCACTGTATGTTTTTTTGTCTTATATTTTTTTTTTTTGCAATTTGAAACTTTGCAGAGACAAGTGACATAAGTGTTTGAGATGATTTATGTTAGAATTAAGATTTTTGGAAAGCTTTAGGAAGTTTGAGCTGCTATTTACAATGCTCTTACTGGAGTCCATGTTTTCTAAATCTCTACAATGGAAGTGGTAAGTAAAATGATTTTGTAAGTTTAAGTTATTATGACCATTGGTCATGTTTGGACAGAGAATATAAGAGACATAAGAGAATAAGACCCATGTTGACAAAAAACTCATTTTATCTTTAAGTGGAAGGCTAAGCTAAGAAGAAAAAGCAGGTTTTATTGGCAAATTGAATGGCTTGCTATTGCTGTAGAAAACACTGCCCTTTTCTTTTTTGATAGATTTTTTTGATTGATTCTATGGAAGAATCCATAGAAAATCCCAATCAAATGTAGTCAAAAGGTCTTTGGTGTGATTGTGTTAGAGAGGGGGAGGGGAAACCCTTAATGAGAGAGTGGAAGGAAGGCTACTGAAATCATTTAATCCTTATACACCCACTTATCATGCCACAGCAAAACTAGCCTTAATGGCTTGGCTGTGCTAGGCAGGATATCATTTCATACATGGGGGAGTTAAATGAATGCATGGTGGAGTTCAGTCTTCGGGAGAAAAATAATGGGAATCCACTCAGCTTAAAATATTGGATTTGTTAATGAATGGAAGCAGTTAATCTAAAGCTTGACTCTGAGAATTTTCTAAAAAAACAAGAGCTGAAAAGAAGGGGGAAAGGAAAGGAGTGAAACAAGGTAATAAAGCAGAAAGGGAAACGCTACATTTGCAATAAACACTGATTTCCTCAACATTACAACCAACGTCCATCAGAGTGACACAAGCATAAAATGCCATGAATGTATATATACACAATGGTTGTCAGCCTCTCCACAGTGGATGGCTTAGTTGAAGGTCACCGGTTGTTTCTCTAGGACTGTCATTATCTGTCAGTGAGGGGAAGATAAGAGGTCGCCGATAATAAATGCTCTACCATGATTGGAAATAATCTTGACAAGAGCCTCTCCAACAGTCCAGAAAAGTCCATCATTGAAACAGGATTGAGTATGACATGTTTTTGTCTCTGCCAGCCTTATACAATATGGAATTGCAACAATTTCAAATAAATCTGTGAGAGGGACAGTCTAAGTTTGGTTTGAATAATAGTTAAACGCTAATGCTTTTCACTGAGCATAACACTTCTCAGAGTGAAGAAATGTAAGGGGTGATGTGTGGCTGTTTCTATTTTTAAGCACGCTCTGAAGACAATCAGTTAGGAGAAACATGCTGGCTAATTTTCAAGAAACTGACCGAACTGGTGCTGCCTTTAACTACTTTGGATTTACATTGAATTTTACAATGACTTAGGGACGAGTTGTTGATTGTAATGCTGCTGTTTACAAAAATGTATAAAAGGAGTTACAATGGACAGTTAGCTAAGCCCTGTTCGCCCTGGTTTTGTTGCTACGCCTGTCGAGCTTTCTGTTCTCACAGGCACGGACATGTATGCAGTTTACATGTAGCTGTGGCAGATTTACCATTCGAAATTCTTAGTAATTAAAAAAAAAAGAAAATAGATAAAATAATCGGTCTTTGACTTTGTCACAGAAAAAAATCAAAAGCAGACTCTTCATTTTTAGATGACTGCATATTTTAGTGACAATTCCCACTAGCTAGCTAGTGACATTTGTTAGTGACTAGCTAGCGTAAGCTAATTCTATAGCCAAAACTCACTAAAATGTATTATGAATAGTGGTTTACTGTAGTAGTCAATTCTTACACTGGACTTGAACAATATTCATCTAAATGAACACTCTTAAAGCAGAAAAGTCAGCACTTTAACCTCATTTTAAATCCAACTGTTCCTGAGTACAAAGACAAATCAATAGAAAATCTCCAGTAACTTAGAGTCTGCACTTTATATTGTGCTGGTTCAGTGAGCGGATGTATAAGTTGTTATATGAACCACAGTAAAGTTTGAATATATGTTTCAAATGGAGTGTTTGTGATTCAGGGTGTTGCTGTTCTGTATGAAAGAAACTGGAGGGAGATTCATGTTGCTCCCATTGTGCAGCATGCATCATTGTCTCCATTTATCTTGTTAGGTATGTATTGTAAATTTAATCTGATGCTTGGTTTGTGTGCCTTGCAGTTTGGTTTCAGTGGACAGCCATTTTTCAGTGTATAATAAAAATGACAGGAAATAAAAAAACATTGGCAATCAACTGTCATTCATTCATTGACTACTTCATGCAACTATCTTATAACCAGTCCTGTTCGCTACTAATCCAGTTCATGAGTTTTTACCAGCAGACAGACAATGTCTTTCTTCTTCTGTAAATATACAGAAATATTGAATATTTCAACAACAAAAAAATAACGAGTAGAATTTGAATGGTATTATAGAGGAAGATTGACAGCTCTTCTCTATGCTGTTGGTTTGCAGTAGGAATTGGGACACAGTGTAAGATGCCAACACGGTCCATGAGTCATTATTTGATATCATCAAACCTGCTTCTTCTTATCACAGGAAAATCTGCATAATTAAACCTTTACAGTCCTAAAAGGTTCCAGGAAAAACTGCTTACAGAGTGTAAGTTGTTGACAGAGTGTTTTTTTTTATATATACTCAATTGCATTCACTTTAGGTGGCTTTTGTTTTGGTTTGTAGACAAAGAAAGGTGGGCCATTAATCTGTGTTTCTCCGTTATAAACTGGAGATCACAATCAATACTTTATCCATTGTGGCAAAGGCAAACTCCTAACAGGTACAACTATAACCCCTGCTTATATGGTGTTATATGTGTGACTGTATGCAAACAAAAGTGCAGAAGTTTCAGAAGAAACATGAAAAATGCTTAAGGTGTCTTGGAGGTCTATTTCACCAGAGCAAGGGAGATAACAAGGGCCAAAACCTAATGGCTGGGAGTTAGTGGCGATATGCTAGCAGTGCAGTCACCTTGGTGGTCTTGATGCATCCTCTGGGGACAATTTTGCAGACAAACCAAAAGAATTGTGTGGGCAGGAGCAGCTTCACAGATGCTCACCTTTGTCCTTCTACTCTTTTTGTAGGCTGCTAAGACAATTGCTGATGAGTAGCAGCTGTGCTAAATTGCCCACAGGTGTGTGTCATTAGAGGTATTGTGTCTTTGAGACAAAAAGCTTGCCAAGAGCAAAGAGCGAGGGAGAAGTGAGAGAGTGACGGTGATTATCTTCAGAGTGAGTAGTGACGGCGAGCGAGTACCGACTCTAGAGTCACAGTGAGAGGAACAAAGTGTCTCCCCTGTGTTTTCTGACCATGGTGGGAAATCTTTAGCAGGAAACGCTTCAGCATTTTGTCTGCAATGCTGCTCCACTGTGTGCTCTGGTCCCTGTGTATGTGCGCGTCGCAGAGCCGCCCACAAAGCAGCTTGATGGTCCCATTAAAAACATTGAAAACCGGACATTTTCATGAATTTATAAAAAAAAAAAAACAGACCTCCCGGACAGTACGTAAAAAGTGGACATGTCCGGGCAAAAGAGGACGTTTGGTCACCCTAGTTTCGCGCTCCCCGCTGATGATGTCCCTTTACCGGCCAGAGGCATCGAGCAACACCGCTGGTCTCCGTAGCTGGTGGGCGAAGCTCGCTTAGTGTGTTGAGTATTCCGTCTGTAATAAAGTGTCCTGCATATTCTCCGATCTGTACCAATGTATCCCGGTGGTACACGTGTGCGGTAGTTTGAATGCACATAATTGTTGTAAAAGCTGCTGAGAGACATAATGTTTAGCGAGGATTCAAGATGGCCGACACTCGTTTTGCTTCGGCAATCTTCGGAGAAAGACGACAGTCCAACCCCCTATGGGCGGGTTGCAAACATGCGGAAGTAGCTCCTACTACTGGCTGTAGTCCATTGCCTCTGGGCAAAAAATCTGGAAAAAATCTTTCGATGACGATTTTTGCATCATCGGAAGATTTTTTTCCAGACCAACATTACAGAGATCTCTCGTCTCAGGGGGACATGAGGGAGGGAAGCGTGGTCATTCAAAAATACTACCGGGTTTCTACTGATACAAAGCTTAATGCTAAATCGGTGAAGTATCCCTTTAACTTTCTCTGTTCCCACTCACTATCATTCATTTAGTTTTAGGATCTCTCTTGAGCTGTTAAGTATCACATCTAGTGCATAATCAAAGCACAAAAACACTATAATAAAATGGACTTTACTACACGTCTTTTCCCCTCTCTCTCTAGCTGTTGCTCAGCCTTGGCACTGAACTTGCACCGTTGTCAGCATCTGCTGGTAAACAACTGACAACCCCAACGTAGATTAATACCAAACAGGGAGCAAGCCTGAGCAACACTTTGCATGTAAAGTGAGTCTAAGTAGGAGAGCAGCATGTTGAAGTGGAAGATGAATTTCCAGAAAGGCCAGTCCCATTCTCCTCGTCTTATCAAGGTAACTCTCAACCACTCACATAGACATCGCCTCTCTGCATCTTCCAGCTCCGGCCTCGCACACACTTAACACACTCACGTGTTGGCCTACACCTCATTAGACAGACAGAGTGACATGACACGCAACATTTCCGACGCTTTATCTGTATATGTGAGCAGAAAACACATCGACTGTGCATGCATTTAAAGGCGCTGCGAAATGCTTTGTTTTAAACATGAGCACACACTGTTTCATACATGACTTTAAATCCAATTAAAATGTGTGATCCAGGAGAAGTGTCACCCATCCACAAACACACCGAGTGCACACTGTTAATGAGCCACCGTGCAACCAGCTGGAGTTTGTCGCCGCTTCCTCTCCGAGCATCACTGTATTTCTCGCTCTCCTGCTCTGTGCGCCAAAGGATTACAGTCTCATTTGGAGTTAGCGTTTTCCTTGTGTGCCTCTGTCAGGGGACTGACTGTCTAAGCCACGCTGCAATAAAATGTTAATCTGAAGGAGGTTTTTTTTTTTTTCACATTTGACTTCTTCAAACATTTTCCTGCTCTAATATGTGAAACATTCTCCTACTTGAGTGAGATAAATTCCTTCTCTTTCAGATGCAGCTTTAGGGCATTTTTAAATTAAAGAGTCAATTTATGAATAAGTGAATCTTGAAGCCAGCCTAAATAACACATTTCACTTTAATGTGAATTGAACTCTAGTTAAATTATACCACTGCACAAGTACTTTTTTGACAAATATCTGAAAAGAAGTTTGAATTAAATTTATAAAATCACTTTAAAAGAGACATTTTCTGGCAGGGCAGCTATCTACAGTTGCGCACGCACGCACACACACACACACACACACACACAAAAACAACATACAACATAAAAAAAACACCTTTTTTCCTTCCATCATGACAACTTGAATGCACAAATCTCTTTCCCACTCTCTAATTTCCCTCCCTTTCTCCCGCTCTCTCACACCCACAGTTATTATTGACTCTTTGATGTCTGGCTATTTCTGATGCTCTTTAGAAGACATGGAGCATTTTGGTTCCAAAAGCACGACAGAGCACTGCATCATACAACAACTCTCGAAGACACACACTGCTACTCTTCTGAACAAGTTGTAGAGAGCAAATGAGAGCAAATGAGAGCAAAGCGACGTGCTGATGGAAGCATTGAGCTGAGGGAAGGGAGGGAAAGCAGGGAGAGAGTGTGAAAGATGAAAGCCAAAAATTTAAGAGCAGAGAAAATAGAGACGACGTGGCATAATAACAAGGAGTGTTAACAACAGCATTGCTACATTTATAGGCTGAATTCTACTTTGTGTGCTTTCTACTGTATGTGCTCTCTTTCATTCTTCGTCTCATTATTTCATTCTTCCTCCTCTTATCAGCAGTCCCTCCATCTTTTCCTTTCTGTTCCTCCCTCCTTTTCCTCTCCATTTTGCTGCCTAGTCATTGGAGTTCATTAATTTGGTCTGACAGCTTTGGTACATACAGCACTTAGTCCTTATTGAGGAAGTTTTTCATCTTTAATTCTAAAAGTAAAAAAGTAAGAAATAGATCAGGAATTGGATGTCTTTCTTTCAAAACTCCCTGAAACTGGCCCTCCGCAACGCTGGTTCTTCTTGGCGCCTTCAACATCCAGATCGAGAAGTCAACTGACGTACTGTATTTTATCTTCTCTCTTCTTTTGCCCTCTCACTCTCTCCTTCTTGGATGTCCACACACCACCTGAAACTCAACCTTGACAAAACCAAGCTGCTTCTCCTTCCAGGGAAGGGCTCTCCCACCCAAGACCTTAATATATATTAACAGTTGACAACTCTGTGGTAGTCCCCAACCAGACTGCTAGTACGACCAACTCTCCCTTACTGCCAACATTGCTGCAACAACCCATATTGTGTAGATACATGCTGCACAGCATCAGAAGGATTTGTCCCCTTCTAATGCAGAAGGCTCAGGTTCTGGTTCAGGCTCTTATCATGTCACGTGTAGACTACTGCAACTCCCTCCTGTTGGGCCTGCCTGAAAGTGCCATCTGACCCCCCCAGCTCATGCAGCAGCTTGTCTGATCTTCAACCTACCCAAGGTCTCTCACACTACACCGCTCCTCTGCTCCCTTCACTGGCTACCAGTTGCTGCCCGCATCTGCTTCAAGACAACAGTACTTGCATTCCGGGCCATGAACGGATCAGGCCCAGCTTGCATCCAGGACCTGGTCAAACCTTACACCCCAGCCCGTCCACTCCGCTCTGCATTGGCCAACCTGCTTGCTGCCCCCTTACAGCATGGGACACCCAATCACTCAACGAAATCCCAACAGTTTGCTGTGATGGCTCCTAAATGGTAGGATGAGCTCCCCATTGACATCAGGACGGCCGAAAGCCTACACACCTTCCACCGCAGGCTAAAAAGACATCTCTTCCGACTGCCCCTTGGATATATAAAATAAAAATGCACTCTCATGTGGCTCTTTGTTGTTTGACTTATTTGAAGTTAATGTGCTTGCACTTGATTCTTGCTGTCCGGAGTTTGTATCTTCAAGGTTGAAAGCTTTAATTGGAAGTAGGGTAAAAGCGAGGATAAAAGCATCAGCTACATGACATGAAATGTAATGTAATATAATGTAATAATTGGACAACAAGTACATTGAAGTTGGAAGAACAGCTTCCCAACTCGAGAAATGGGACCATCGGAGGAGCACGGGAATGCACTACTGGCCTCGGTGGAGGTCTCGGTGTTCAAGTGCCATTTTAGTATTATAAATGTATTAGCACACAGCACATGACACAGAACAGTTTCATTCAGAATGCTCACTCAGTCTGGTTTTCAAACTAGTCCAGTAGCTTTTTGGAAACAAAACAAATTATGAATGCAAACACCACAGCTAGCAATAAATAACCTCTGCTAATTTGTTCATTTCAGACGCCTACTGCATGTTTTATGCCATTTGCAAACAATGCAAGACTCCAAGGCTGGTTTAGACAAACGTTCACACACAGACAGACACACACACACACAGCCATGGTTAGACAGAATTGGCTGCACTGAATCCCCAGGCCACTTCACCGAAATGCAACTAGACAAAGTCCTCCCCTGACAAACACGCACAAGACTCATACAGTGCATGTGCATCTACACACGCAAAGAGAGGGATTCCCCAGACACACACAAACAGACATTTACACATGCATTACAGAAACAGCACACACAAAGTTGCATGCTTACACACACACACACACACACACACACACACACACACACACACACACACACAGAAAACTGACTGCAAATGCAAGCATCTTAGGATTTATTAACCGAAGCGGACAGGAGGGAAAAAATCTGCCTTGCTAAAGGGCCTAATGACCTCATCTGTGGCCAGCAGCCGACATGACTGATAACATCCAAGAACCCACACACAGACACACACACGGCCAGAGGCTTGTCCTTTCCTGCCCTCTCCAACACTGTTCTCACTGTGTTGTAAGGGTTTAATTTTACACCAGGCTACATTGCACCTTCTTCAGATTAAAAAAATTTAAAATTAGTGAGTGTCTGTTTTACTACTGAGCTGAGCGGGAATTGGTGCAATAGGGCTTAATTTTCTTCAAATAACCTGCTGCAAAATCACACAAACACACAACAAATACGCTAAACTACAGTGCAGCATCACACACAGCTTTCTTTCTTACACACACACACACACACACACACACACACACACACACACAGAGCGATGCACAGAAACCCCTGACCTCCACAAGACAAAGACAGACGGAGAGGGGAATGTAAGAAACAGATCAAAAGATAGATTGAGATTTCCAGAGAGAGAGATGAAAAACAGATTATCTCTCCTCCGACTGGCCTTTTATTTTTACCTGTTCTCTCTTACAGTCTCTCGGTTTCTCTCTTTGTTTCTTTCTGCTGGCTGGCTGGCTTGTGTGTTGTGCGAGTGGTGTGTTTGCGAGCATTTGTTTGCATGACATAAACCCTTTTGACAGGTCTAAGCATAGCCGACTGATGATGATACCAGACAGACACACACACAACTCTCCATCCTTCCCTCATTTTTTTCCCTCTTTAAATACAGTAATTATTCTTTATTTTGCATTTATATCAAGATTTTCACCATTTTTTCCCTCTCCAACAGATCCAGCTAGTTACCTTGTCGAAAACGGTAGATACAGTAAAGAAGGAGTGTGTGTTTTCCTGCGATTTTTCCTCCTTTGACGCCATTAAATAGGCCAGATAAGCCAGATATGTGTTCTGTCTGCCTCCCAGGCTGTTTCTGTGTGTGCATGAATGTGTGCGTTTCTACAGCACAACACCTCTTAAAGTGGATTTTCAACTAATACGTTTCAACTTACTTCTCCCCACCCTCTGGCTATTTTATTTCCTCTCCAATTTCCAGCGTTGCAGCGTACCAGCATGCTGTCCGGCCCTCATGCTGTTTCTCGATGTTAAATTTTGTTGTGCCTCATCCATTAGCAGCCCTATAGCGTAAAGCCCAACAAGCTCAGCTCTCCAGGATCGGCTGGAAGAGATATCCATTTCTAGATGTAAATAAATCTGTTACTTCCCTGACAGCACAATTCATTAGCTCTCGCAGCAATCTGCCTGTTCGCACAGAGTGCTTTGACGCAGCAGCAAGTGTGTGTGTGTGTGTGTCTGTGCGGAGCAAAAGACAGAGGGGGGGAGAGTGTAAGGAAAATGTGTCAGCTTGCTCTTTGGAGGTTTGGGTGTGATTACAGGAGGGACGTGCTTTCAGAGGACAGAGCAGCATGTGTACAGGGGTTAACAGTGAGTAATTGTAGTGTTGTCCATTCTGTTACCTCATCGCTGGCTGTGTTTGCTTATTATTAATTGAATAACGGATTTCTAAAGTGTTGCTATCAGGACAGATTCCTCAGTTTGAAACGTACACGTGTGTAGTTGTACATGTCACTTAGGTAGAGCGAAATTTACGATTAAGTCAACAATGTGATAATTATTTGTGCCATCTGCATGTATTCCCACAACATATTTTTACATGGCATAATAGGCTAAAGTAGGCTACAATGATAGACACAACAGAAAGTGACAAACCAATCACGCTGTCTGCGTCGTCGGTTCCAAAGGTCTCCGTTTCTGCCCATTAGACTACAATGCATCCCTGGGGGTTAAAACTTCAGAGGGGCTCAGAAAAGCAAATAAGCAGTACAGTATATAAAAAAAGTATTTTGTGGGAGATGGGGTTGCCATGTTTTATCTTCACCATGACATTAGTCTGGATCAAAGGAAGTACATTGCCAGCATAAGCCTGACAACCGGCTTTGCCCCTTTCCTTGCTGCTTTGTCAAAATCACTTCGCTACGGAAAACAACAGGAACAATCTCTACAGGCATTATTCTTATATTGATCACAACACTACACTTGCATTTTAATGTGTTAGACCACCAAGTGTGAACTGTTAGAAAACCAAATGTAGTTGCTATTTTTGTCTTGTTAATTTCTCATGCTTACTGTGGTGGTGGCGCAGTGGATATGACACATGCCTTTGGTGTGGGAGTTCGATTCCCACTGCGATACATCAACCAATGTGTCCCTGAGCAAGACACTTAACCCCTAGTTGCTCCAGAGGCGTGCGACCTCTGATATATATAGCAATTGCAAGTTGCTTTGGATAAAAGCGTCAGCTAAATGTAATGTACTACTTTTTGCATATATTGTTTTGATGTAATATTCATTAGTTACTTGTGTTTAAGAGTGTTTGTATCCCATACTTTTTTAGTCCTCTCTTTATCTCTGCTTTCCAGAGGGATCAGATCAGCTTCAGTGATCGGCAAGTTAAAGCCTCACAGTAAAAAAAATAAAAATAAAACACCTCCACCCTGATAAAATCCAATTTGTCACAGTTTCCCTCAGAGGAGCTAATCACCTTATCAATGCCAACACTTTGCCAGAGAGCTACTTGATGTTTTACCTCAAAGCCCAAAAGAGTGGTGTATGTTAGAGGATGGATACCCGACCCGAGCCCACGGGACGGGTTAGGGTTCGGACAGATATTTAGAAATGATGTTCGGGTTTGGGTCGGGCTCGGTCACATCAGCGCAATATGCATTTTTAATCACGTTGCTTCATTTCCTGACGTAGCTGTCAGCCTTTGTGAGAGACCATGAGGCAGAATCTGAAAGAGGAGCTGCCATCTCTCTCCCTGTCCTTCCCTCGCAGCTAACACAGCTCAGCGGACCAGCAAACAAACGTAGGCTACATGTGTCATTAGCATGAGAAAAAATAATTAGATTTTAACTGTGTCGGGCTCGGACATAAATATCTTAATGCCTGTCGGGCTCGGGTTCAGTTACTGCTCTATCGGACGAGGGCCGGGCTCGGACAGAAAAATGCGATTTGCACTCTAGTGCGCGTGGAGTCAGTAAGATGGATGAAACCTGTGTGTTCGGTGAGGAAAATATGATGTAGTGAATGGGCAAAAGAAATTTGGCTTTGGTGGCGTTTGGGTGGGGGTGTGAGCCGGTTGGGGGTGGGCAGGAAACTGGATGACAATAAGGTGTGATGTTTGTCCCTAAACCTCAATTATAATAATTTTGTTAATCGGTTTGGATTTGGTCTCATTGCTCTCATCAGTGTTGTTTCCAGATGCAGCAGGCAGCTGTTCTCAGCCAAAAAAGCTTTGGTAAACTCACTGTACGCTCCTGCAGAAAAGGTTAGTGACTATCTGGGGAACATAGTGGAATAACTAGCAGCTAAAGAAACATATATTTTTCATAAGTGGGTAGAGAACAAACACTGGATTTACATCTGTCAGTTGGCCAGAAAAATGGCTCTAAATAAAACAATTTCTAGCTATTGCAATTGCTATATATATCAGAGGTCGCACGCCTCTGGAGCAACTAGGGGTTAAGTGTCTTGCTCAGGGACACATTGGTTGATGTATCGCAGTGGGAATCGAACTCCCACACCAAAGGCATGTGTCATATCCACTGCGCCACCACCACAGTAAGCATGAGAAATTAACAAGACAAAAATAGCAACTACATTTGGTTTTCTAACAGTTCACACTTGGTGGTCTAACACATTAAAATGCAAGTGTAGTGTTGTGATCAATATAAGAATAATGCCTGTAGAGATTGTTCCTGTTGTTTTCCGTAGCGAAGTGATTTTGACAAAGCAGCAAGGAAAGGGGCAAAGCCGGTTGTCAGGCTTATGCTGGCAATGTACTTCCTTTGATCCAGACTAATGTCATGGTGAAGATAAAACATGGCAACCCCATCTCCCACAAAATACTTTTTTTATATACTGTACTGCTTATTTGCTTTTCTGAGCCCCTCTGAAGTTTTAACCCCCAGGGATGCATTGTAGTCTAATGGGCAGAAACGGAGACCTTTGGAACCGACGACGCAGACAGCGTGATCGGTTTGTCACTTTCTGTTGTGTCTATCATTGTAGCCTACTTTAGCCTATTATGCCATGTAAAAATATGTTGTGGGAATACATGCAGATGGCACAAATAATTATCACATTGTTGACTTAATTGTAAATTTCGCTCTACCTAAGTGACATGTACAACTACACACGTGTACATTTCAAACTGAGGAATCTGTCCTGAAAGCAACACTTTAGAAATCCGTTATTCAATTAATAATAAGCAAACACAGCCAGCGATGAGGTAACAGAATGGACAACACTACAATTACTCACTGTTAACCCCTGTACACATGCTGCTCTGTCTTCTGAAAGCAAGTAATTTTATCAATTTCATTATTAATTCCTTTCCTTTAGGTGAGCAGCTCCCTACACCTGACACTCTGAAGGACAATCGACAGGGACAGCTGTGGGGATCTTACATTCTTAACCTCATACAACTTTCATTAAATTTAAAGTTCATCAAATTCTCATTTCCAAAATCAGCCCCATGTGGGATTTGAAAAGGAATAGACATTTTGGGAATTTTAACTTTTCTGCTGAGAATTACGACGAGACAACGATCAATACCACGCTCATCTGTCCGTTAATATGAAGCTGGTTCGCTAAACATAAGACCAGAGGAACAGCTAGCCTGACTTTGTCTATTTACGGATTAGACAAACATGATATAACTTATTTTGTGTTTTTTTCTTTTACCTTCAGACAGATCTAGCTGTTTCCAGTCTTTATGCTAAGCTAAATTAAGCTAAGCTAGGTCAACAGGCTACACAGTACCTTCATATTAGATAGACTTGAGTATGGTTTCTACTCATCTAGCTTTTGATACAGTTTTTGTCAACATTAATTCACTTTTCAGGGTAAAACCTGACCTGCTCCCCAGCTGTACTTTCACCGATTCCTTTTGGTTACTGAAATCCAGTGAAATGGCAAACTTCATTCACAAAATCTGTAACAGATGCCATACATTCATCAACAGTTCTGAATTCTCCAGCAGTTGCTGTTACTGCTAACAAGGTTCACAGGGCTCACTGTGAGTGACTCTTTCTCGATGAAAATAACTAAAAGCTCACAAGGCAACCACAATAACAATGCTATTTATTAACAGTGAGCTGAAACAGAGCCCATATTCTTACTATTTAAGGATAGCATTGCAGTGTGTGAATTTCACTATAAGCTTTCAGTTTTTTTGATTGAAGTGCCAGTTGCTGATGATGTCACTGCAGATCAAACCTGTGCTTTGAGTAAACTCCTGTGCTGAATTTACTTTGACTGAACTAGCTACTCTAATGTATTGATAGTACAACAGATAGAATGTTGGGACCTGAAACCTTATGCAAGCAAATAAAGACATTCAAGAAAATAAAATGAGGTTGAGATTGAAGAATGAACCATATGGGTTGACTAGGGCTTGATGATGTTTGTAGATTAGAAAAAGTCATGGTGAGGAACCCAGGGATGGGGGCAATGTCTCGATTGTCCCCCATGTGGTTCTTCTAATGAGAACGAAGGAAGCGAGGAAGCAGAAGAAATTTGGCTTTGGTGGCGTTTGGGTGGGGGTGTGAGCCGGTTGGGGGTGGGCAGGAAATTGGATGACAATAAGGTGTGATGTTTGTCCCTAAACCTCAATTATAATAATTTTGTTAATCGGTTTGGATTTGGTCTCATTGCTCTCATCAGTGTTGTTTCCAGATGCAGCAGGCAGCTGTTCTCAGCCAAAAAAGCTTTGGTAAACTCACTGTACACTCCCGCAGAAAAGGTTAGTGACTATCTGGGGAACATAGTGGAATAACTAGCAGTTAAAGAAACATATATTTTTTCATGAGTGGGTAGAGAACAAACACTGGATTTACATCTGTCAGTTGGCCAGAAAAATGGCTCTAAATAAAACAATTTCATACATCAGTGTAGTGTTTACAGCTTGTTGCACTGCCCCCAAATGACTCAGATTAATGCATCTTTAAAGGTCCCATGGCATGAAAATTTCCCCTTATGAGGTTTTTTAACATTAATATGAGTTCCCCCAGCCTGCCTATGGTCCCCCAGTGGCTAGAAATGGTGATAGGTGTAAACCGAGCCCTGGGTATCCTGCTCTGCCTTTGAGAAAATGAAAGCTCAGATGGGCCGATCTGGAATCTTGCTCCTTATGAGCTCATCAATAGCTACAGACACAGAAATGGCACATACCAAGCTGTAGGTACACACCGCCGCAGACATGAGTTGCAAAGAAGCTCTGGCCACCCTGTCAAGGACGCTTGTCAAAAAGTACGGGGAAGCTTTTTGACGCTTTGGCCGCTCTGACGTGACCGCAATCTTCGATCATGTTCAACACATGATTGAAGAAAAAGCACAAGCAGCCACTGCACGGCCAATACACTGACAGTAGAAAACTTTTATAAATTACATATATAATGACAGAATTTGTATTGGTTGTTGGTCGCAGCGGTGTCCGTTAGTTAACTCGCTCGTTAGCCGCTGAACCGCAGCAGAATGCAGGCAGAGCGAGCAGCCGCCAGCTGTTGATCCATGCAGGACTTCACTGTGAGCGGACTGTTTAGAGACGATGTGACCAACAGGTAACGTTAACCGGTCTCTATACGCAAACAACGTCATATCCTAAATGATAGGGAACGGCGATTATGAGCTTTTCCTCCATTTTCTCGGAACTAATGTTTTGGTAGGAACAAAGGTTTACATCGTATGTTTCTCCAGAATCAGCCAATGCAAAGTACATCTATAATCCAATTGGTTGCTGGTGTTTGCCGCTGCTTGCCGCTGAACCGCGTCATAGCTCATTACCATAAAGTTGACATACTTTCAACTTTCTGATTGACGCTCTGGTCGTTCAAAACGCCCAAAACGCGACACCGACAGATTTGCCGCTAGAAGCTCAAGTCAGCGGCGGTGTGTACGTACAGTAAGGAAAGCTCATTGTGGGACTGGCTCTAGTGGCTGTAATTCTGCACCGAGGCTGAATTTCGGGAAAGAGACTTCAGATACAGTTTTAGGGGAACACTAAGGTCTATATAAAAGCATCCAAAGAGCACCACGTCATGGGACCTTTAAAGATGTAAATGTAAAACATTATACACTTAACATATGTTTAAATTTACATGATTGATTGAATATGTGATTTTATGAGTATCATCTTCTAAACGATATTCATTTTAATACTATTACCATGCAACTCAGCCCCTATTTGGGTCACCAAATGGGAACCAATAGCAGTTCACACTTGCTTTAGCTTTAAGTCCCCCTCCAACAAGTACTGTGCCCTGTCATATGCTATGTCGTTGTGTCATTCTGCTGTGTTAGCCTCTGCTGCCTTCATGTGCTGCTTAGGCAAATATAGAAAGAGACATTGCTTGTATGACATGCAAAGCCACACACAGAAAACTCTTGAGAAGGTGCATCCGCACTTTCCACACACTGTTACATAATAGATGTAGAGGCTACGGCAAAGGCAGCACAAAAGAAAGAGGGAGAATATTGTTGTGTGCGTGCGTGCATGCGTGCAAAAGAGAGAGAGTGTGTGTGTGTGTGTGTGTGCATGCATGCGTGTGTGTGTTGGGATGGAGGGAGGGAGGGACGGAGAGAAAACTAATTAGCACAGCACTTTAAGCATCACGGGCCACAGACTGCTGCGAATGGAGACTGCCACAGACAATCCCAGTCAATTTTCTCACTCAGCGGAGAGAGCTGAGGTATGCTCTGACATTGTGTTTTTATCTCAGCGGGCCTCTTCACTCATGTCAAGAGATGGAGAGGGAGGGGGGACAGAGAGAGAGAGAGAGAGAGAGAGAGAGAGAGAGAGAGAGAGAGAGAGAGAGAGATGCACAGAATAGAGTAACAATGCAAGAGGGAGACAGCTTCAAAGTAAAATCCAAATAAAAAACGCATGCAGAGAGGGAGATAAAGACAAATAGAGAAGCTGCTGCACTTGGGCAGCAATGTTTGAATAGTTGCCTTTATTGAGGATTTTTCTCAGCTATTAAGATGTAAATGACTCGTGTTTCAAAACTAGTGGTGGTCCACCAACAATACAACCCTACATCCATTCAATGACATTTGCAGAAAGGCCACTGGATTTTAGCTCATTCATAGAAGACAGGGATGTGCAACCTCAATGCAATTGTTGTTGGCAATGCAGAGAATTGAAAATAACGACTGCCCTTTGCGAGGCAATGCACAGTTTGACTCACAACAGGGCTCCTGTGTGTATTTGATTAATACTGTCCTGACGCCCCTGCACACTGTCTGTGGAAAACAAATAAATACAGCATAGCTCATAGCTCTGTGAAGGCAGCATAAAGAGAGAACAGTTGCATGTTAGCTCTGTACTGCAAGCGCCTACATGGCCCCTGTGTATGTACTCGTATCTAATCTGAATAAATCATCGTATGAGACAGCCTTTGCACTTTAACAGCTCTATTTTTATGCTCTCCCTACCATTAGCATAGACATACAATAACCCATCTACCCCTTCATACGCTGCAATATGCATCAACCCAAACTGTTTGTGCGCTAGAAAGCATAACGACTATATGAGGTGGAATGTCACTATTGTATTTGGTGTTTTCAAAAACATTCAGCAGAGGATGTCAGGTTGTTAAATGTACAAATGTTTAGTATATCTTGCTAGCATAGCTCTAGGGATGGCAATGTCGATCTGCCAGTCCACCATTTTGGTCCAGACTGTAATATCTCAACAGTTTCTAAATGGAATGCCATGAAATTTGATACAAAACTATATATTGTCCCAAGAAGATTAACCCTAATGATGTTGGTGATCCCCTGACTTTTTCTGCAGCGCCACCAGCAGATTGATTATTGGATGGATTGCCATGAAATTTGGTTCAGATATCACAGAAGGCTTGTAACATGTGGATGCACCGACAGTGTTGTTGTCATTACTTAGAATTCCTCATGGGGGCGACAGAAATGCACTGTAGCTTTAACTGCTCCTCAGATCTCCGCAGGGTAAATCCAGTACACTAGCTGGACTATCTGTCCAATCTGAGTGTTCTTTTGCACGACTAAAACAACTTTTGAACGTACACACGTTCCACCAAAACAAGTTCCTTCCCGAGGCTATTTTGCAGCAACACCATGGCTCTGCCCGGTGCTTAGCATTGCCCATGACGATTGTGATTGGTTTAAAGAAAAGCCAATAAACCAGAGCACTTTTTTCTACCATCCCGGAATGCTGTGTGGACTAGCCAGACCCTCCTCCACAGCGCTGTGGAGGAAGGTCTGGTGAAGTGAGACTGACATCAGCATAGCACGGTCATCGTGAGCATGTTAGCATCATGGATGTGGTTAGCATCACATGGCTGTAGACACTAGTTGATACACAGTTGGAGCCCACATTTTTACACAATCCACATTTTTTTATTGTCAGTATAGCTTTATAATATGCTATTATAATACTTAATGAAATGATTAAAGGTGTAATATGAAACTTTATATCAGGTTTCTAATATTTTGTGCAGCCAGTGTTTTAGTTCAAGTGTTCAAATGTTAAATACAAATATTAAATATAGAACACTTTCTTCAAAGTGCAGCAATCGAAATGAAATTCATTCATTGTGTAATGATCTCTACTTCATGGACTATATCTCCCTCTCCTCTCCTTGTTTATGTTCTCATTTCCAGACACTAATCGCTGTCCACAGTGTGCAATGATCTTTTTTTCATTCTCGGCCATTCTCCATGTTAGGGTGAGCACAATAAATGAAAATGCAGAAAGAGTCTTAAGCGAAAGCAAGAGGGTTTTCTCCATTTCTACTTCACCACTCTCACACACACACAAACACACACACACACACACACACACACACACACACACACACACACACACACACACACACACACACACACACACACAGTCTGTGGGAATTCATTAGCCGGCCGCTGATTTATGGAACACTGTTGTCAGCGCATAATTAGCAGTTGAGGATTGTTTATGAAGGCTTTGCAAGTGGAGTGGAAAGTGTGGTGAGGAGTGTGGTCCAAGGTCAAGACAACCCGAAGGAAGACAGGAAGGAAGGAGGAAGGAAAACACAGAGTAACCAGACCAAATACATTTAGCAAATGGTGAAGTCAACCTAATTATCAAAAACAAAAGTGTGTTCAGATCCTAGAAGAGATCCTATGGGGGAAAATTGATGATTTGGCTTGTTTTCTTGAAATCTGAATGAGATTCAGTTCGCTCATGTCACAAATGTTAACAAAATAAATCACATCATAAGAATTTTCTAACTGTTTACTATGAATATATTTTCTCATGGCCACAGAAATATAACTTTGTGAAAGCTTGTTGTGTGCAGATCAAGATTTAATTATATTGTGCTCGCAAGGAAACAAAACAAGTAATAATTATCCTCTCCATAAGATCCAGTTATGTGTACCAGGTTGCATAATTACAGCTCAGACCCAGTGAGGGTTACCAGCCATTATTAAAAGGCCATTTCAATACGCAGCAAACAAAATGTTTTGATTGTGACTCATGTTTTTTTATAACACCTTTGGATTTCACCAAAAACCGAGCTAAAAGAGAGTGAATATTGGACTTTGATTCTTACATTCATTAGTTGGCCAGAAACAACAACTCCAAATGAATAATAATGTTGCTCCGTAACTGCTGGGTGTGTAAATAAGAAAACTCTTTGTTAACAAGTTCCCTAACAAAGACCACAGCATGTTCATATGGATCATTTTTAAAATCCTCATTTAATTTAAAAAGGACTTTGGTCCCTCATTAGTTTGTATTTGAAAATGCCTTCAGAGAAACTATGTTGTACCTCTGCATAATAATTAACAAATGTCACTTTGAATTACCAAACTATTGTTGAATATTTAACTCCTTTCTCAAATATTTCTAATTATAAGTGACTATATTATTATACATCAGATTGGGGCAGTTTATCGACCATGTAGTAAGTAGCCGGATAAGCTAATGCTTTTGTCCAATATTGCTAAAGGCTACCATTTTTGGAGCAGAAAGGTCAGTGGATTGATATTTTGTCTGTGCTGTGTATTCGTCACATACACACTTCTGGGACACAGAAACCAGCAGCCATCATTATCCCTCTCTGTCCCTGTAACCCACACACACACATCATAGTAGACACACACCTCCGCACACACAGCACAGAAACTCAAAGGCGTGTTCATCTCAGAAGGACGCTGAATCAGTGTCTGATCTGTTCTCAGGTCAGCCAGCCAGCCTGTGTGTGTGTGTGTGTGTGTGTGTGTGTGTGTGTGAGATCAATACCCAGTTACAGACAGCTCAGCCCCACCCTGCCTCAGGGCCTGGGCTCCAGGGAACACACACCTACACATACACACGCGCACACACTCACGCACATAGGAAAAAGAAATCACACAGGTCTGACTGACAAGATCTTTAAACCATCACGTATGAGTCTATCTCTGCCTCTGGCGCAAAGAGGGAAATAGTGAAAGAAAGCAAAAATAGGAAAAGGTGGGGAGGCAGTGGACAATACCCCCATGAGAAACTAGTTAAATCATGTGAGCATGGAGGTAGTGTGGAGGAGGTTTGCAATGGCGTCTTTAGTTGATCGTTTAGGACAGTATGCAAAATGTAAGGGGTGCACTGTGCTGGGTGGTGAGGAGCAGATGTAATCCTTGACCAGCCGTTCAGAGATGGACATATATATAGTCTTGGTTGTCCATGTAGTGGAAGTGAAGAGTGAAGTTCATCTTTCCTACTTTTTCCCCTTTTTGCTCTGTGTTTTCTTTGATTTTTACTTTTAAAAATGTTGACTGGCCAGTTAGCAGAATCAGCAGGAGGAGAGTTCACACTGTGGTGAGTAGATTTTACTATACTTAGTGTCTTGTGGTCATATGTTATCATTTTGTCTGATTAAAATACAGCAAAAATGGTTAAAAAAAAAAAATAAATAAATAAAAAAGCACAGATCTGCGCCTTCTAAACAGATCTTTTTGGAATATTCTAGGGCTGAAAAGCCCTAGAATAAGCCATCTCAGAAATCTCATCCATCAACAAATACCTTTGCTTCCACCCATGCCCAGCACAGCCCTGCCTAATCAAAACACAAAGCACAGACGGTTGAAGAGAAATGGATTAGAAAGTCAGTTTCTTCGAAACTGTGCTCAGAATTTATTGATTGCCTTCCCTTTCCATCTACCCGCTCTTTCTTCCCTTCTCTCTCTGCCCCACTGAATTTTGTGAAACCGCTATATTCACCGGCAATTTGCAGGGCACCTCGCAGCTGGACTCATTCCCACTGCTGACAGAGTGTGAGCATGTCTGTGTTTAAAGATATGTGTGTCAGCGAGTATACATGAGGGACACACATTTGTGTGCATTTGTGAGTGTTAAAATGCATTTTTGTGTGTGTGTGTGTGTGTGTGTGTGTGTGTGTGGATGGGGACCATCCTGGTATTGGATTTGGTGTATAGGGAGGGACAGAGAAAGAATTTCATAGATTGTTGATTACCTGGGGAGGTCCCTCGACTTATATTGAGTTGGGGGCCACACACACACACACACACACACACACACACACACACACACACACACACACACACACACACACACACACACACACACACACACACGTTTTGTTTTTTTACTTCATTTAGGCACATACACTTTCAGTCCCTGTGAGTCTCTATCCTCATTCCATGTTTAAAGAGCACCCTACAGTATTTTAAAATTTAGCAAACCTCTAGGTAATGATGGGAAAATATTGTATAAATATTATTTTTAAATAATCAAAAAAAAAACTGTATTTCCAATCGGTCACTATGAAATAAATTCCACATGCCTGAATAGAAGATCTTTTACCCAAGCTTTTAACATTAACAAAATATATGTGTAATTTAAATCACTACTCACATACAAGGTTTGTGGTTAACTGCTGTGTGTTTTACTGTCGCATTATTTATTGGTGAATGTGTTCTTTTAACTTGTGCTTGTTTTATTCTCTTTTTATGGTGATTTTTTTTAACATCTTGCCAGGGATATCTGTTGATCAATGCATTGTCCTTGACAAATAAATAGATTAAATAAAATAAAGGCACAGTTTACTGGAATGGACAGGAAGGAGAGCGTAATGGAGACTTGGTAAATAATACTGTTTCAAATAAAGAAAGGAAGAATGTGTCCACCTCCGAAAACGGCCACAGTACCCTTTGGAGAAACCATGGGTGCTGCTGGTTGATTTCCCTGAAAGACCGCAGCTGTCAGCACCGAGACTTTCAAAAGGACTCTGTCCAACAGCAACTGGAAAATCCGCTGACATTACACGTGAGAGCAAAAGTCCTAACTCAGCTGTGGTTACATTTTATATGAGACTGATAATCACTGGTTGGAGTGAAAAGCATCCCTATCTTGCAATTTCCTGCTCTGCTGTTTCCATTTGGCTGGACTAATTGAAAATGAAATCAACAAGAAATTCTATATTGTAGCATGTAATGTCATGTAATTATGTAATGATCATTGAGGGTCTGTGGATTATTAGGCTTTTTATTGTCACGGATGTTGTTAGGCCCATTGCCAAGCATGATTGCCTCCCATTAATTTTCAGCTTGGTTAGTATCATGTAATAGCCATTAACTGGAGAGATTTATTTCCCCTTAGAGCAATGCTGTCCTTCTATTATTATTTTTATTATACATTTAGGAACTGTGTAAAATCATATTATTAATGACGGTCAGTTGATGCATTATTGAGAGTCTACTGTTATTACATAAAATATAGAGTTGTTTGATAGACAATTTGTTCACAATATACAAGGATATAGCTATCTTCTGTGTACTTTAACCCTACTGCAGCGTAAGTCACCATGACAGTTGCCTCGCATTACCAGACCTATCTCCACAGCGCTGCGGAGGAAGGTCTTGTCTTGCATGGCGCCAAGCGCTGGACGCAGCAACGGTGCCTCTGCAACGAGCCTCTGGAAGGAACTTGTTTTGGGGGAATACATGCACGTAGGGAGGTGAGCTATGGAATTAAAATGGCTGTCGATCGTGTGATTGAAAATTTTACTTAAAAAAAAAAAAGATAAACATAATTTGATTGTTGGTTTTAGCTCGGAGGATGTTTTCCGAATCGACCGGAGTTTACACACACATGATAAGAAAATAGACACCTACACACCACCCAATCTCTTTTCATCACCCACACTCACATGCACAATGGATGAGTGCCATCCATTCCACGGAAACATCAATAGCTCAGACAGCTGAAAGGTGTGATAATAATATCAGGACAGATTGCCGCTATTTGCAATATACTTTTGCTATCAATAGGAAACAAGGAGTTGTGGCACAATAGGGTAGAATCCCTTGACACAACAGTGGGGAAGGAAATGTGTCTTTAATAACCCCTAAGGTTTTTTATTTTTTATATTTATTTTTATCATGCTTTCAGTCAGGGAAAGTCACCACTTAAGCTTGCTATGTTCCAGGTGGATATTATATTATAGGAATGAATGTGAAGAGTAAAAACATAGCAGCTATTATAAAGACCATGGCTAATATTCAACAATCACAATGTACCACATCCACACATCCACACACACACACACACACACACACACACACACACACACACACACACACACACACACACACACACACACACACACACACACACAGAGTCTTAGTGCATGTCACAGTTCAGAGACAAAAGAACCCAAGAGCATGGCTTAGGAGGCAGAGGTAGAGGCAAAGAGTCTTTACTTAAACATGCAAAAAGGGTATGCAGAAAAGAGGAGGACACTCTCCATCAAATGTAACCAAGGAGACATGGAGAAATGACATGTGTGTGCCTGTGTGCACGCAATATATGTTGGTCACTGATTATTCCCATATCCTGGAGCCCTTTAAGTCTGCACTCAAAGCACTCTTCTTGGTCCCAGCAGGACATGTATGCTTTCTGGACAGCTGATTGCAAGGTTGTCTGCAATTCTTCTGTCATTTCTCTTAGTTTGAACTACGGGTGGAACGGTACACAGAAGTCACGGTTCAGTTCATACCTCGGTTCAGACATTTTGGTTTGGTACAATGGAGGGAAAAGCAAAACAAAAATGCAGATGGCAATTTTTTTTTTTTTATCGTGCATGTCTCAGGCTGTACCACCCAGTGTCATACAGTCTCTCCCCTGAGCTAGCTGCAACAGCCTGAAGTGTGTAAAGTAAGATGTAAACAGTAAACAATAAGTACCCCACATCATCTCCAGACTCCATCTGTAACTTGTAAACAAAATAAGACAATCAGCTATAAAACTGAAAATACAGCATCTCTTATTTATGAAAGTGCAAATTACATAGAATAATAACATAAACCGGCCGCGTCTGTAGAACGGACGCTTTCATTTCCCACTCAGTCAATAAAAGGAGCAGTCACCGTGAGATAGCTTTCCGTAGCTCACGAAGTCCAACTATCAATCGTTAGTGAAACGGAGGGTGCAGCTGACAACTCGTGCTTCACCAACGTCCGTGTTTGGTTGTATACGGAAGGGACTAGGGACAGTTTGCCTCATCTGTGGACGGGATGGCATGTTGTAACGAGGTTCGAGTACATACAGCAAATACTTGAGGCCAGGTTCCTCTACGAGTGAATAAGGGTGCATGTAAATTCCGATTGCTTCAGTGATTTTTTTGTATTTGTATCTAAAGGCTGGTTAAGCACTGTAGGGAAGAGAAGATGGACAGTTTGTTTTTTTTGTCTCGTTCCAGTGATTGGTACATCTGGCTGATGGTGTCGGATATGCGTTAGCATGTTAGATGAATTTCCACTCAAATCCCCTACAACTGCTGAACAATGCCGACACAGTCCTCGTCTTATCCACCACTCTCTCGCCTGTAGCCTACTACCGTAACTGACTGGGAAACCAAAGTTTTCCCAAACTTGCGATCTTAAAGAAGCCAGCGGGTCCTCTAACTCTTGTGGGTCGCCATCACTCGCCATAGGCTAGGCTACTCGTCCTTAGTGCTGCTAGTTCTGACTCACTCACTGGACCGTCGACATGAGGGGGGAGCTCGGAGCTTCAGAGCTAAGGGGGGGGGGCTACAGATTAGGTGTCCCTAAAGAAACGCCTTTCTAATGGCGTTTTTCCATTACATGATACCTGCTCGACTCGACCGCGGTGCCCCGTCCTCCTTTTTCCATTGCAGATTTAGTACCGCCTCATGCGAGGCTGGCCATGACCTAAACTGCCATGACCTAACGCGACACACACACAGAACATCCAAGGTGTGTTGTTTTTGACTCTCGGCATGTGGCTGTTGCCACAGCCAGAAGACAAATTTTGTTTCAAAAGAAGCTGGAGGCCACAAAAAACCCCAAACCCCACCGCTGGCTAAACTATTTAAAAATGGTTTTGTTCAGGACACCCCCGTCTGTTGCTAGCAACGATGGCGCAGTGATTAGTGACGATTTTCTCTGACCAATCAGTAGTCTGCAGGTTACCAGGAATGCTGACATTTTGTTAGAAAGCTGCAACGAATTTTGTTTAAAAAAATTAATAAAAAAATCTCATTAAAAAGTCAGCTCAATATTTTACCTTCAGACCACCAAAACAAATCAAGATTCTTTATATTGTTAATGTGTCCAAAGTTTGTATTCATTTGGACTGTGTTGTCATGTGTCCAATCGTAAGTATAATAATTGTATAATAACTAAATCTGTAAAAATAAGAAAAAAATATAGCAATACAAATACAGTACATTAGCCTCACAACATTAAACACGTGCAAACAATACCACATACACATGCAAGTTTTTGCTCACACCGCAGATCTACTTTTACAGGTCTTGAGCTTTAGACAATGGCTTTTATCAGATACTGGAAACCTCACTAAACACACACACACACACACACACACACACACACACACACACTTCACACACAAACTTCACACACTTCACACACTTCTGATTTATTGCAAAGCTATTTTTAGATACCCACAGATCTTCATTTAGTATCAGCCGTGAGTCTCAAGGAGGAGCCACTTTTACAGAGTTTCTAGACCCACATGAATAATTACGATGCATCAGTCTGGTAACTTGAGAAGGATCGGTTTCTAATTTCAGCATATTTACTATGCCATGTTGATGGTATGAGCATAAATGCATTTTTAAATAGAATTCATGTCAAGGTCAGTTTGAAATTAGAGCTTATTATTGCTCATGCATTATGATGCTAACAGTCTTAGTACATACATACAGCAACACTCTGTAACCAGCACTATTTTCTGATAGTCCCATCAATCAGAACGGGCAGACTGCTGTTGGCTGAGGCTGTGCTTTCACTCGACCGGATGTGTGTTTTTCTCTCTGTGTGTGAGGGCGTGTGTGTGTGTGTGTGTGTGTGTGTGTGTGTGTGTGTGTGTGTGTGGGGTGTGGGTGTCTGTCTCTAAGAGTGACAGGGTTCTCAACACAGCACAACGTTTAACGGGAAAAGCGGAGAGGGCTCATGACAGGTTGCAGCGGTCATGGTTTATTTGACAGGCGCTCTCCTCACAAATCCGTCAAATGATAGGTGCTGCAGTGACGTCTGACATCACCAGTGGCACCGATGCCACCCCTGCCATTTCAGGAGATTTCAACAGCAGCAGGGTCAGCTGAGCCTCAGCTGAGTCATTGGTGGGGTACACGTTGCTCAAAAGGTATGAAACCTAGTCATTTGTGCAGGAAGCGCTATTCTCTCCATAGCAGGTGGAAATGTGTCACATGTGGCATGGTGAAAAATAACGCTTCTTTTTTTTTTTTTTATTGATTTGCTGAGAAGCGACTAAAATATCCACTTGCTGCTCCGATATAGTAGTACTTGATGTGTGCAGTTAGAAAACATGCAGAGGATTTGAAGGTGAGGTCTTTCAAATGTCAGAACATGCTGTTGAGCCAAAGTTAAAAGTTGACTCAGCCTGAACAATGAAGACTGCTTATAAAATAAATGAATTAATACAGTAATAAACTCTAATACTGTATGGCAAATGTGTATTAACCTCTGTGTTGACATTGTTCATATGTTTTCAGAAACGCTGCAAATATAATGAGACAAAAAGGAAAAAAATAATTGGTATATACTGCATTGCACAATATATACAGTAGCCATGAGCCACTGCAGTTAGTTGTGTACCATATAGCTCAGGGACAGAAGGCTCATTTGGTTGTTCATTTACAGAAGCATTGCGTCCTGTAACTGTAGCATTTGCTAATTAGATGATTTAAGCTGAAAACAAATGCCAATATATTTCTTTGTTTAATGACTCCATTGGCTGAACCGTCCTACACTAAAATGTATAAATGTATAGTGCTCCACTGCTTTCAGCCCAGCAGAGAGAGGCTAGCTGAATATGTGTTGAGCAACTCACTATTGAATTTGAATATTTAACCAGCTTCCATTAAAGCACTGATTAATTTAAGGGCACTCAGAAGTTGCCAGAGCATGAAAGAGAGGATGAGGAAGGAAAGGAGCGAGTGTTGGATAACTGTGTGCACACATGTTGGTAAAAATATTTAAACTGTGGACAGAAACAATCATTCATTGTAACAGTGAATTAAAAATAGCTGAAATAATTGCTTGCATTTCATTTTTTGCGGAACATAGTTATATTTTTGGTTGGCACGTTCTTTCTTGGGGGTTAGTGGATTTGTGTCACCAAATTGGAATGTTTTTTTCAGGAATCTAGGCAATCTGGGCCCCCAGCACATGTGGGGCTTTCTTGTGCAATAATCTGCGCCAGGGCACAGGAACCAGCTGGGGCTTCTGAGTGGCTTAATAAACTAATATTCTTGCCTCACCCCATTCCAAAAAGTAAAACTGATCTGATGGTGTTGCCTGAGAGATTACGTGTCTGACTGTCCGTCCTAATTAAACCAATAAGGTTACATGAATCTGAGTCGCACAACCAGAAACGCTAACCAGGCTTGTTTCGGAGCAACAGCTGGAAACTATTTCTTTGCAGAGCCAAATGTAGCACCAGAGATTAAGAATATAAAAATAATCATCACTGTCAGTTAATAGTTAAAATCATGCATGCTCACCAATACGCAGGAGAGAGGGAAACAGCAGTGGTTGGCACACGCTCTCACGATGCGTCGCTCTCCTTTTACACAATTGGTTTGGTGTTTTATGACCAAAGTAAACCATAAAACAAGACTAGTGCAGCTTCACAGTTGAACTGCAAAAAAAATGTCCCACATACCGTCCCGGTCGGGACCGGACAAGTGGGAGGCGGGGTGCACCGTGTGCAAAGCTGGCACATATGTTTCAGTGTCTTTTATTATTTATCTTATTACATTGAAAAGGTATTAAGAGATATTTTGTTGAAGCTGGATTTTCTAACACAGAAGAGGTCATATTTAGAACATTATTTCATATTGTTGTTACAGATTTTATTTTATTACAGAAGTTATTTTTGCACAATTGAGGCATAATAAAGCATGTTCATTAACCTCTGAGAATCACCACTGTCTGGATTTGTCTCGAGGCCAGGCCGAGTGTCCTCTTTTTTGGAAATCAAAATATGGTCACCCTATTGTAAGTGGACTGATGTTTATAGTTGTGCGCTAGTGTGTGCGTCGAGACGGCGTGTGTGTGTGTGTGTGTGTGTGTGTGGGGAGTGGGTGATATAGAGCGGGGGAGAAGTGAGAGTGACAGCGAGCGAGTCCTACCGACTCTAGAGTCATGGTGAGAGAAACAAAGTGTCTCCCCTGTGTTTTCTGACCACGGTGGGAAATCTTTAGCAGGAAACGCTTCGGGATTTTGTGTGTAATGCTGCTCCGCTGTCTGCCCTGGTCCCTGTCTGTCTGCCCTGGTCCCTGTCTGTCTGCCCTGGTCCCTGTGTATGTGCGCGTCGCAGAGCCGCTCACAAGGCAGCCTCTCGGGAATTACGTCACACAACAAAGTAGCCTACCGTAGTATTGTGTTGAGCAAAGTGCCAGTCAATTTAAGTACACGCTTAATGGCCCATGAAAAACAGTGAAAACCGGACATTTTAATGAATTTATAAAACCCCCCCGGACGCCCCGGACAGTAGGTAAAAAGTGGACATGTCCGGGCAAAAGAGGACGTTTGGTCACCCTAATTTAATCGAATGATAAAGTATTAGAGGATAAAGATGGTTAAAGGTGCCTTTATTTTCATTTCTAAGCATACACAGAGATACCACAGTTAACCCATTATATACATAGGAGCAGTGGGCAGCTGCAGGTGCCTGGAGACCAACTCCAGTTCTTTTTGCCAGTGCCTTTTTGGTCAAGGGGCTCTGGCAGGAGCACTAACCTAACAAGCTTATTTTTTGGTGGTGAGTAGAAACTGGAGCACACGGAGGAAACCCGCGCAGACACAGAGAGAACATGCAAACAAAGTATGAGTTCAGATCAGTTTGTGGACTGAAGGAAATGCACAATGCATGTTCCTTGGTCCTGGAAGTAACACTGGGGTACCACTGTTGGTGGTGAGCTAGTTAGCCAGACATGCAAATGTTTGCAGCTACCGACTAACAAACCTCTGAATCAATTCCTTAGCCTACACTATTGTCTTGAAACCAGCCTCCAGTTTCTACAGAGTATTGCTCTCACTACAGGCCCATGCACACCGCTTCAACATGTGGAGAAATACAAAGCTTGACAGACCTGCTAGGCCTAGTTATGGGTTGCTAAGCTATGATTGCACAAACTCTGGAGGGGGGGTTAGAGAATGGTCCATTCCTCAACAAGGTCATTTAGCTCCTTGAAAATGATCGGATTCCATCTTTCTGTCAAATGATCTGTCACTTTCTCTTTCCCCTTAGCGGTGGGGGGACTACTGATAGAGGTTAAAGACCCCTTACATTGTCTTGAAAAGCCTGCTAACCCTGAAGAAAAGCTTGATTGTGGGATAACTGTGACCTTAATGTTTCTCACTGGTTGCTTTTGTGTTGTCAGATATTCTCAGACATATTTATATATGCGCATATTTGGTCTTTCAAAATGAAAAATGCTTTTTGCTAACCATTAATCTCTGAGGTTAGGCTGAATACAGCTCACCTCGCAATTTCCATTCAGTTACCAAGACTCTACTACACTCATAAGCAACTGAGCGCCAATTCAAAAATCAGCTTTGCATTGCTCAAGGGCACATTGAGAACATGTTGGTTATTCTCTTCCTCCCACACAGGTTTCATACTTCTTCTCCGTTTACAGAATGAGCAACAATCTAGTCACAAGAATCCCTGACCTTTAAGCTTCAACTGCAGCCATTTAAAAGCTATAATGTGAGCTTTGGGATGCAAGCCGTGACCTCCCCTCACACCACCTGCCAATCACATGGTGCATTACAACAGACAGACGTTCATTCAGCCAATTGGATGGCTAGTGGCATGTACAGATGTTACCTATGCCCAGGAGATGCTTTGAGCGGCAGGTCCAGATGTTGGGAAACACTTCAGTTGAAGATGCACACATGCTGTTGCAGATTGTGTGTAAATACACACATGGGGATGGGGAGTTATATTAATTACATGTGATGGTAGTGACATTTGATGGGAGCTTTATTTTGTAATTAATCATTTATTCATTTAAAAAAATCCCAGCCAACTCTCCATACAAAAAACAATCCCATAGAACACATACACCACATACACCGTAATGGTTTCTCTTATAACAGATACCTGAGGCGCCATGCCTTTCTCCACAGAAGACACGTTGTCATGGCAACGGGCTGAAGCAGCAGCTAATGGCCTTCTTATCAATTGAATCCAAATGACTCTCAAAGACAAAACAACGGCTGACTCCTCAACCTGTCATACTACACATGCAGAGGCAAATGTGGCTCAATCGTCCGCCTTAGTCCTTGAGATTTACACAAATGTGTTGAACACAAACACACACACACACACACACACACACACAAAAATCAAAAACCAAATGAATGTTGGGAATCCACAATGTCACTCTGCGAAACGGTAAACTTGTTCAAATATATGCTCTGCGTGTTTATATGGACATACAAACACACTCAATCACATTGACAGGTTCATAAGGAGATTTCACTTTCATCGCCATCTCTACTGGATTCACGCATGCACATGCGCACACACACACACACACACACACACACACACACACACACACACACACACACACACACACACACACACACACACACACACACGTCCCAGTAGAATCCATCTTCATTTGTTGCATTTAAGAGCAGCCCTGAGATTCAACTCTGTTCTCCTCCATAACTCATCCTTACTGTAAATCTCCAGATGCTCCTCTCTGGTCCTCTCTCCTGTCTGAACAGAAAATAAACATTTCCCACAACCAGTGGTGAGTACACCATATTCATTCTCACAATCATTTCTCTACAGATTAAATCTTTTGAAACCTTTTTTATGCCTAATGTTGAAGAAAAAGTATTGCGGGAGCCAACATACTTGCTGAGGCAACACACAGCTACTCAGTAATATGACTTATCTTAGATAGGTGGTAAGTTAATGTTGATGTTCCAACAGAAAGCAAAGTTAATTTTCAAATGTATGTTTATTTGCTCCAAATAGCCAATATATCAACTGTACAAACGTGTGTTTGTGTTTAGTTTAACCATTCAATGAGCTAATAACTCATCAAAGATTCATACAGCCCAAGTAAAGGGCAAATTTCAGACAGAACACCGGGTGGATTTTTTGTGTGTGGTGTGTGTGTGTGTGTTTGTGTGTGTGTGTATGCGTGCAGAGAAGCTAAATAAGATTAGAAAGATGTACCTGTGCTTTTTTTCTGCAAATGGCACCAGTGGCAGAAATAAACATACAATACAAATGTGGTAATATAAACAGATTATTCCAGTGTTGGATGAGGCAGAGAAATTTTGCAATATTTAACATTCTGAGCTAGCATAATATGAAAAGAGGATGGGAGCAAAGATGCATTTCTGTATAATTCAGAAAACTGGGGTGGGCTAACAGCTGAAGGCCTATGATCTGCTGTGGGATTTGGCAAACTAAACTAAGCTAAGGCTAGACTGGGCTGCTCTAAGCTGACTGGTAATAAGAGAGTTGGTGGAGAGTAATCTGTCATTGTGCCAAACTGGCGCGATCCTATGGGAGCTCATTAGCTTAGCATTCTGCTTGAGCTTTCCTGCCTTGAATGAATGGAAGCACAAAGACGGACACAAGCACTTGTCGTGCTGCCTCCCACGAATCTTTCTTCTGCCCATTTTCTTTCTTTCTATCCTTTCTCGCCCCACAAGAGCCCAACAATGAGCCAAACAACCCTTTCAAAATCTCACAACCTGGCACTCCACCAAAGAGATCCTCCTCCGACTGAAGCTACCTCATTTTGTTTCACTTTAAATGGCAGCTCAAACAGGGGAAAAAAACGTTTTCCCAGGCTTAACAGTTTTCTGCTTTTTGTCAAAGCTTTAGTGCACCAGCTGTTCCTCCTGTACAATTAGCCCTCTCTGCCTGACAGCAAGTGAGACGTTTACATCTCCATTTTGCAGCAGCGGAGTCACACTTAGCCTCCCCGGCTACAAAACACAGGAGAGCCAACAGTCAAGGATTCCCGTTAATAGACGTGTAGGGGTGAAAGCCGGCTTCTAACTGGAAATGAGGCTCTGCCGTATCTCTGTGGTGCTCTTTGACAGCAATGACTCAGACCCACCTGTGGAGTCTGATATATAGACTTTAATTACAGGCTTTTTAACTGAGATGTCGACTGTGTGAGGCTGGTTATTAAGATGGGATTGCCTGTCTTAATGATAAGTAATGAGCATGCAACCTCTGTGGAAATCAAGCCTCACTCTAGGATCTGGTTTCCTCTTACAGGAAGTGCTCTTTATGACATAGACATAGATTGTTTAAAGAGGCCACCAGGCTTCAAAATAATTCTACCAGTTAGGTGCATACGCATTTTGACGCTTTCTTTGAGTGATTACCTGTCACTGAGATAATACCATAGGAAAAGAAGACACAAGAGAGATGTAAAAAATTAAAGAGCATAGAAATGAGCTCTGTGAACGTACGCTCCCATTATTTAGCAGTTCTTAGAGTGCATCAAAATCGATCAAAGCCCTCGCCCCTCCACTGTTGGGAATTTTGAGCGTTCCAGGAAGGAAAGTTGTCACTGCATCCCTGTCATCAAAAGAAATGCTTTTGATCATTTACGATCACAGGATGGCATCAATTATTCTGCGCAACACACACATTCACACATATCATCTGCATTACAGCAGGCAGTTGGATTATTAATCAAGAGATTTGCCATCTGTGAGTCACTTTTACTCGCACTGTGGGGAAATGCCTGAGCAATTTGTTCACACGCACCCACATTTGAACACAAACAAAAATACCAACTAAAATTAACACACTCACACTGTACATTACATGACTAAACGTGCAGTTAAAACCCTTCCAGCACCAAGATTTTGTGTCGAACCGGAGCGATTGTTGTGTGAATTACAGAATAGTACAGAAGGATGAGCAGAACCAGCCAGGATCAGCAGGGGAGGACCGGGGATCACAGCCCAATCCTCCCCAACATACTTCACATGCATTTCTGCCATTCCACTGAAACAGTGTTACACACACTGAGAAAAATTTGTCGAAGCTTTGTGGGGGTGAAAAGGCAGAGAAGAAGAGAACAGGCAGTTGCAAAGAAAAAAAGGGGGCAAGACTTCCTGTCAGTTTTGAGCACAAGCCGAGGTACAGTGGAGGGACACGCACCCTAGAGGCGAGGATATCTTTGAAGTGCGGCTACATCAAAGGACACCCGCTTTCATACTCATTTTTAATCCTCTCTTGCTCCTCCAGTTATCATTCCTTGTGTTTACTGCTCTCTGTCAGTGAATGAAGAGAGTGATTGAAATGCATACAGTCCTGAAGGTTTTGTCTACCTGGGGCAACCAGAAAGCTACACACCTAAGCTTTAGGTACTCACACACTGCAGCCCAGATCATTAGAACCTGATCGTGCTGGAACACCGAAGTACTTTTTTTGTACAAAAAGGGAATTGGTCAGCATGGTGGCCCAATGGTAAGCACTGTCTGCACAGTACAGCTCTGAGATTTTCTTGCATTGCATAGCGCTGTGATGGAATAATCACTGAGATTATATATATATATATATATATATATATATATATATATATATATATATATATATATATATATATATATATATATATATATCTCATGTAGCTAACGTTGGAAGCAGAAAAAGAGTCAAAGGCGGTACCAACGCACCTGCAAATCTAATGAAGAAGAAGACTGTTAGCAAGTAAATGTCAGTGACAACACAAATAAAGGCTTTACAAATGTTTTATGAGAAGGGAAATTGTTACACCTCAAGGATATACACACACACACACACACACACACACACAGCGTTTTTGTGAGAAAAATGGAATGTAAACAGAATGTTTGTGTGTTTTCAAGAAAACCTTAAACTTTGCAACGTTTTTTTGAGATAAATGTTTTCAGCAGTTTGTTGGACCTTGTGGATACATGCATTGTGTTTTGGTTACAAAATATGAATTGTACAGGGGACATAACTTTACAAATACTATACGTATATGTTATCTATTGTATATTGCAATAGCATTCAGCGTTTGCCTGCTGTTGGGTCTCACAGATGCATGTGATGGGAATTGTGGCCAGTCAAAGGTCGAACCTTGACAGACGCCTGTCCAAAGATGTGAAAGAATTTGAGTGCTTTCTCATTAGCCTGACAATCATACAAAATAAAAGCTCCATATACTCACATTAAGAATTTGTCAGGAATTATTGTCAAGCTCTTTGCATGTCTGCAGAGAATTATATACACGGTGATTCTTGTTATTGACCTTTGACACTCATTTGAATTCCTGCAGGTTGCTTATAATTCAGACATTTCATCTGTTCAGGCTCTTCAACCAGCAAATTATGGAGCAGGCATGTTCACAGATGGGTAGGGGGGGAATTATGAACACACACGCACACATCACCTCACACATGACCTCATCTATCTCCCCCGTGTGACTGGCTGTGAGTTGAATTCATATTATCTGGTTGCCTCTTCCAGCCATTTCATAATAAACCAAGTTGATCTCTTTCCCCGCAATCACCACGTCTATCCATATATCTGGAAAAGTAATAATTATAATAGAGCTCTAATTATGGAGATTTTTAATTTACGAACAAATAACATATTCATTCAAAGCTACCCTTTAATGTTCCGAACAGGCTTTATAAAAAGTTAATTTATTTCATGTTTTGACAAAACTGCGACCCATATTATTTAACCGCCCATACATGTAATTCGCGAGTCGAGACTCAGATCCCAAAAGGAACATACTAAATTATAATTACTGCTTTTGTGTTTTAACTCAAAGACAGCAGGACTAGAAAGAGACAAAAACAAACTGTTTTAGTGCCGGATGAAAAATGACGGGGGATTTCAAGCATGATGGACTCACCCCCCCACCCCCCTCCTATTCTGTCGTCTGTTTATTGGTGAAATGCTACAGCCACCTGTAGCTGTAAAACGCATACACAGAATAATATGCAATGGGGGAGGGTTTGGTAACATCTCAAATGCATTAATGTTGAAGGCTTCTGTCATGCTACCAGGAAAAACATATGACGGATATACGAGACCTGTCACTGCAAGAATGCATCCCCAGATGTCTTTGATATGCTGCACATCAGTTTAAACACCTTACATTCTTTCATCAACGCTAAACAAATTCAGTAGAGATTTAGTTCAAGCAATGATACTGTAAATCACATAGAACTGGTTTAATGGCACTACAGCATGCTACATGCGTTTAACATAAATCAGCATGAATCAACCAGCAGGTATAAACACACACTTAAACACACAGGCACAGTGTTACCTAGAGGAAGAGTTCATAAGGAGCAGGATGGTGTGCTCTGATGGTGATGATACCCACTTTAAAGCTGCACTCAAAAATATTTCTATATCAAAGATGGATTAAATGATTATGTGTAACGTGAAAGGGGTTTCTCATAGCATCAAACTAGCAGATAATTAACAGCAAACTTTGCAGTTCCCCTCAGCTCTGTTTTTTTTTACTGATTGAACAGTATAACCGGACACCTACGCAGGTGCTTGTTTGCAGTTATAAATGAGACAGCTCCCCTTTCATTGTCTATGAAGCTATGTCCAAGTCATATTCAGACAGCTCACCAAAAGAGTAGAGCGCCAGATGGTTTGTTACACAGAACCATCTGAGAAGCCGTCATTGAAAACTGTTTGGAAAAGGTCAGGCCCTTTAAAAGAAATACCTGGCATGTGATTGGATGAACCATCTGTCTATCACATCCGCCATTATTGTTTTGAACAAACAGTCGCGGTTGTCACAACCCTAAACATCGGCCATAGCTGCCAGTTGCTGATTGGTTTTGTTAGCTGGTAGCTCAGACACAAATGCATTACTTAAAGCCTGACAAGATGGATTTTCGTGTGATATGTGATAACTCGTGATATCTCCAAGGTATATATATATATAAGGTGCTCCCCCCCCCCCCCGGCACTAAAACACAAAATTTTCATTCTCGAAATGTATGGCATTCTTGATGCTAACATTGTTCGTTGATATTTGATGTCACTGTCAAAAGGTTAAATGGGAGACGGACTAAAGTCATACTTACAGTAGCTGACATGACCAATCATCACCAGATGGAGGGTCATATTTCCTGTCCTGACATCGTATTAATCCCATGAGACAAGAACGGAGAATTAGCAGGCTACCTATCATCCTTAGATTAATGAGACAATAGGTTATAGCCATGCTGGTGTCATAATTCTGCTCCATAAACTCTCCAGTAAGCTGAATTAACTCCAAACCAAGTGTTGCAGATTTAATATTGTACCCATAGTTTCCCCTATCCTTCCACCTCTTAAGTCTGACAAGTTGCTTTCTCTACTGTTTTTGTCAGCAGGATGGCGGGAACATCAGGGGATCATTTTCTACCAGAATAATTCTTTGAAATCATGAGGCATGTGACAGCATGTGCTCACTGAACGTAAGAGAAAATGTAAAGATATGGATCCCTCTATATTATGGATGATTTGTCTTTCACCGTTTGAATTGCACTTTCCATCTGTCCCTTTCTCTGTGTATAATTGAACCCTTATGTGCTGCTCCTAATTACTCATCCTTTTTTTGGAAACATACTTTTTATGTGTCTCCATACTAACGAGAGTTTTACAATACATTGCTATTGCGTGACTACATTTCCTGAAGCAAATGTATGCAAGTCTGAGACCATTGAATATGACATGTTAAAGCAGCTATATTTTGCCGCTATTTAGCATATAAATAATGGGTTAATAAAAGGCTCCGCAGAGAGCTTTGTTTTTATGCACTAGCAAATATGTGGCCATTACTGCCATCCCTACACTTGGCAGCTTGACAGTTTAAATTGTGACCAGAGAAACAGCTACTACATTTTACATTATTTATGCTACATTTTCCGGTGGTTGCCTCACACAATCTTATCTTGTGTTTAAGTCTGTTTGCCACTTCCTCACTGGTTTTGAACCAGAGCAGACCTTGAACCCCTCTCACACACGATCACATGCCTAAGCTTTTTCAGATCCCGGGCATACAAAGCAGAAAAAAAAGATGCAGACTGTCCACTCTGAATAACATCTTGGTAAAGTTTGATCTAATGAGGAAATAGAGTCGGAGCGAGCCTTCCCTTCTCTCTGTCACACACACACACACACACACACACACATACACACACACACACACACACACACACACACACACACACACACACACACACACACACACACACACACACACACACACACAAGCCAGCTCACTGGCGTACAAACTAGAAGAACTACAGAGAACCAGGCCCAATTTGTACTGTTGTCATGGATTCCATGCAGTTTATTTATTTATTTTTTTCATTTCACTACAGTATACAAACGCTAAATGCAGAAACAAGCAGTAGCACAAATACCAAGTACATGTTTTGGCTTCTCACCACTTTTCAGCACCAAGGCCGTCTCAGCAACATTCATTTATTTCTTCTTCTTTTGTATCAGTGATTACTGGCATTTTTATCCTTGGGAATAGCAGTCATATACATCTGAGCACCATTTGGGAAAGATTTTGAAATTAAAGTTACGACAAAAAAGTAGTCATGTTATGTGAATAAATTCAATATTTTGAAAACTAAAGCAGCTAACTGAATTAATGTAATATGATTTACGCAGTATACATGCACAGCAATATACAAACAGCATATCCTAATAATTACAATTCTAATTAATAATTCCTTGTTGATCATGCCTCTGGTAAAAGCAATTTCTAAAATCACGTTTTTAAATGTAAATGCAAGTACATATCCATCTGCTATTATGTGTACTAGATTTAAGGGGCTTCGAGTTAGCACACTTCAGCAGCAGTCTTATCCCGAACAAGGTATAATATTGGCTAGTATGCATGATTACGGCAATACCAGCAGATTGAGTGGAAATGGACATTTGGCAGCAATCAAATCATCCCACGTATGAGCTGAGTGTCAACAGCAAAACATGCTACAGGAAGTTGACTTTGACTGTATGTTGAATCAACAAGCGTCAACTAAATCTGAAGTGTTGATTTACATTTAAATAGTCCACCAAGGCTAAACATAACTGTTGAATCCAATACTTTCCTCACTGCGGGTGTTTCTGTTTATCCATGTCCGCACACACTCTTCTACTCTCACCATTTGTGTGTATTTTGTGTGTGTGGATGTGTATATACTGGCATGCCTGTATGCTTGCATCAATGTGTGTGCATGTTCAGTACACAACAAGCACATGCATGTTTGTGTTTCGTGCCTGTGTGTTTGTGTGGTTAAATCTGTCTCGCAATCATTTCACCTTCACTTTCACACACTTGAAAAAAACAAAAACATAAATTCAAATCAATTACACACCAAAGGTAAGAGTGGGAGCACAACAGAACCAGTAATTGGTTAGTGTTGAAAGGTGCCACAGTTGACACCGCCATAAATAGCTGTGGTCCTCACCAAGGCTTTGGTTTGTCACAAAGGTAAAGCACGGATAAGTTAAAACGCATCTCACACTCCAAGTGACCAAATATAACTACAGTGTCTTGGCTGATGCTTGTTGTGGTGTAGGATTCACACTCTGAGGGAAGTAAGCAAGAGGAGTAGGAGGAGATTTGTTCGTGTTGTGTAAAAGTCAGTTTGAATCTGGCTTAAATTTCTTGAATATTCCATATTTTGGCTTCAGATATTTGGCTGATAATCTTGTCAGAGTGACTTCAGATGAGTGAGCAGCTATGATTTAGTGTCTTTGTCAAGAATACATCAACAGCAGATCAAAAGATATGATTAATGTAGTCTGGCTCAACAGATGTAAATTAAGTTGCTCCCCTTCCGCTATCTAATTTGCAAGGGCACCGTTGCTGCATCTGTGGCTTAGCGCCACCCAGGACGGTTGTGATTGGTTTAAAAGGTCCCATGGCATGAAAATGTCACTTTATGAGTTTTTTTTAACATTAATATGAGTTCCCCCAGCCTGCCTATGGCCCCCCAGTGGCTAGAAATGGTGATAGGTGTAAACCGAGCCCTGGGTATCCTGCTCTGCCTTTGAGAAAATGAAAGCTCAGATGGGCCGATCTGGAATCTTCCCTACATGACGTCATAAGGAGAATGGTTACCTCCCCTTTCTCTGCATTGCCCGCCTGGCTTGCAAACGAGCGAAGCATGGCAGTTGGTCAAGGCCGCACCCCCTCCCTCCACCTTGCCCCCACTCTCTCCTCCTCAATAGCATTTAAAGATACAGACACAGAAATGGCACGTCCTAAGGAAAGCTCATTGTGGGACTGGCTCTAATGGCTGTAATTCTGCACCAAGGCTGAATTTCTGGAAAGAGACTTCAGATACAGTATTAGGGGACCACTAAGGTCTGTATAAAAGCATCCAAAGAGCAGCATGTCATAGGACCTTTAAAGAAATACAAACCAGATGCAAGATAGGGCCCCATGTCTATTTTTATCAATCAACATCAGACAAACTCAGTACAAGCATTTTTGCTGAATAATAGATTTCTTTTCCAATTCTTGTGATTTCCACTGGGTTTTTATTTTCAAAACAGATAATGCAAACTGACCTAAAGATTATCCAAAGTATGTAAACACATGTGCAAAGTAAGTGATAGGATTCTGTCCATATACTTTTTAGCCGACCATTGCACCAATATGTTTTGTACTCTTGCACTGTAACAATGTTGTCGATCTTTTTCTCCCTGAATACAAAAATAAAGATATGTGTTTACTTGATATTTGACTTGCTTGTGACTTCATGAAGTAACTGACACCTGTTCTGTGTTTGCACTGATCCCATTCTGTATGAGGGGCGAGAGGTTGCCTGTCACCTCTTAATCCTGTGTTTTGCTGGTAAAAGAGTGGAAGAGCCAGGGAAACTGTTGAGCTCTGATTGGAATCCTGTCTTGGCTAATAGCAGGATTATGTTTGAGTCCTGCTAAGCCTGCACTGCTGGGTTTTTATTCAGTTATAGCCAGGGTATCTCCTGGGAGTAGAGAGTAGACTTATCGGATGTTTGAACGTAAACATTGTCAGGAGGAAATGTGGAGAACAGATATGTTAATAGTAAAAAATATAATATAATAAAGTGGCTGAATCATTTTTACACAGCACAATCAAAGCAGTAAGAGCTACTTTTGTTAATCGATTGTGTATACGTTTCACTCATGAATAAACCCGGTGATTTGCAAGGTGCCCAAGTTAATCTACTTTGCATAAATAAATTGGTAAGCAGCATCTGTTCCTTCTACAAGCTTGAAATGGAGGTCAGGAAATCAGAAAATGATCTTATTGTTCATACACTACTGACAAACCTTCACATGTAAATGAAATCTTTAAAAAGGCTCTTTCTTTTAAGACAACTGAGTTGAGGATGTGAGGGTGTCATGGTAGGGATAGTTGGAAGGGATCTGTGGTTACAAAAGGCAATCAGTTATGTTGTAGCTAATACTAATTCATTCAATGCTCTATGGAAATGAACACTAGAGAAAAGAAATGAAGTGGGGACAGAGTGCATGGTCACACAAGGGCAATGTCCCTAGAGCAGATTGGGATTCAAGGACATGCCAAAGGAAGATCAAAGGATCACAGCAATATCTATAAGAGTTTCTATATATGGATGACATTCAAAGGATCTGAATCACCAGTTCCACATATGAACATCTCTTGATATTCCAGATTTAATTCATGGTTCTTTCTTCCTCCTTATGCAATGGAACTTTCTAGGCTACCTGAAAATAATATAGACAAGCAATTATAAGCATAATGGAAATGAATTGTACAAGGAAATATCACTCCAAGAGGAAAATGATTTGTAATCAGTTAATTAAATGTTAATGTGAATACATTTCAGTCATTCAAATATATTCTGTATACCCAATATAGCTCAAAGCACAACATACACTGTCTATAGGACCTGAAATTAACACCTGATCACGCGCAAAATGTAGCTGAATTTTTCCATTGGCAGATGAAACGGTCAATCTACCTGCAGGTAGCCAATGAGAATTGAGTGATTCATTAGTCATTTTTTTTAATTGGGTGAAGAGGCCGGTTGAAACAAGCAACCAACAAAAAGATGAGGATGATTCAAAGAAAAGTAAAAGAATATGTTTTAATACCAAGTGAACAGTTGGCGACAACGGCAAGGTTCGTGAGTAGCGTCGTAGGAGTTTTAGACGGCAGTACAGAACAAATGAACTGCAGTGCAGTATTGTTTTATAGTTATATTATTTTATATAGTGCAGTATTGATTTCGTTTATAACTTAATGTGTATTCTTAACAAATTTAAGAACGATGCTCGTGCATTTTCTGTATTTCACCTTTATGAGGCAAAAGAAAATGGCTAGTGAAAAGCCTGTGTGGCTAGTGGATTTAAAAATCCACCTGCCACAGTGGCTGGTGGGAAAAAAGTTAACTTCAGGTCCTGACTGTCTCCACTAATGTTTTTAGCCATACTGTCTGCTGACTGTTGTCCGTCAGTCAGTCCACCACTTTGGACTGAAATATCTCAACAATTATTGGATGGATTGCCATGAACTTCTTTTACAGATAGCGTGGTCCCCAGAGGATGAAACCTAATAATGTTGGTAATCCCGACTTTTTCTATGGTACCACCGTCAGGTAACAATTTCAGTTTGTCCTATAGTTTGGTATATGAGCATATACCTGCAAAACTAATGACATTCCCATCAGCCTATGCTGTACTTTGTGTTTACTGTTAATAAAAGCATGAATCATATCATTGGGACTTTGGCCAAGTTAACATTTCCTATCAATGACTTAAAAGTTGTGCCCATGTGCCCTTGATCTCTGAGTCAGCTAACTAGAAAAATCCAGTTCAGAGTGGGCATTCCAAATAATGAGAGTTGGAGCGGTGCCACACAGGAAAAGACATTCCCAACTGTCTCCCCTGACTCCCAGTCCCTCCATTCCTTTCCAGCTGTTGTGCAGAAACAACCATCCATCACCAGCCATGTATGTGCAGTCGGTGTGTTTGTGTGCATAAAATGAATGTGAGTGTGTACATGGACGTTTGCCAAGTGAACAGCTAGTGTCTGTCCTTTGTGTCTGTGTGTCTCCCAGGTGACACATCGCATCTTGTCACCACAGTGACTCACATTAGCTTGGAGTGGTCCAGGGTTTGAGGGACAGGAACATGAGCAAATATACAGGCATACATGGCAATAAACCCAACAACTTGCAATTACTATAACCATGCTTGAATGCACACACATGCTCAAACTCTCACCCAAAGGTGACTTAGGGGCACCAAACTGGGGAGAGATGCTAAATGATTTAAGATGCTGTACAGAGGCCATAAGATTATACATTTTTTACGGTTTTAAGGCCCCCTGAGCTGTTTTCCCAGGGGCCAGAAATTCTACTGTAGCACCAGCAGCCCTGCTCGCACACACACGCCCATCCAAAAACATACTTTTTGCCTGCCACATCACATCATGCCAACAAACTGTGTAAAGTGCATCCTCTCGAAAGACTGTGGTGCATTAATCCAGCGCAGGTGCACACATGATTAACTGACTAGGGAATATGAGAGGGAGCGAAACAATCAAGTAAAGAAAGGTCATAACACTGTTGGGAACCAGGCTCCGGTCCCCTGTGCCCCACTTGAGCTTTTCCGGAGTGTTACATTTTGTTCTGGTGTGAGCCAGTGGTCCTGCAGACTGCCTTAAATGGGTCGGTGGGAGCCTGCAGAGCCCTAGAATCCTCCTTGAGACTTGCAGCAGAACAGTAAGTCATCTAGCGCCTAATTATTTTTATCTTACGTTAATAATGTGTTAAATTTGGCATTTAATCATGGTAATGTGTCCTCTAGACTTAAAATTGCCAGGAATATGTTAGATTAAATTTGAATGTTATTGTGAGTGTGTGCAGAAGCTGAATAAATAAATAAAAAATAAATGTGTTGAATGAAATGAAATGAAATGAAATGAAAAAAAGGATTTGGTGCTTCTTGCAATAGTCTGTGCTCGTTTATGGTGTTTATTGATTTGGAACGATGATTTCAATTGCTGCTTACTACTTGCAAACGAGGTCACCGATGTCTCCACTATTTTCTATCATTGCTATATAACATTATTATTTGAAATGTTTTGATCTTTAAAATTGAAGTTTTTCCTTGGCTGGATTTGTGAGATGTGGGCGTAAGCATCTGAGAGTGATGTTAAAAGCTTATTTTTGTCAGTAAGATGGTACTACATATCTAGCCAGGGACCTCATGCATCTATAGTCTTCATTCTTCTTTTATACAATCATAACTCAAAAGCATTAGTTCAGAGGCTGAGCTTAAGGTTGAAGCGAGAGCTCACTCTTCATCAGATTCAGAGAAATACTTGCTGCTGCCCGCTAAACACTATAAGACTGAGAGGTGGGGGAAATATATGGTTCAGCGTTTCCCCCTCACAAGAACAGCACAGTAATCAATTCCGTTTAGTACAAATCCAATGCACTTAAACTTCCAGCGCGAATAACCAGAGGCTGCAGAGCAGAGGTAGCATAGCCTACAGTTATCGATAAAGCAATTCATTCAAACTCCTCCCCCCACCTTCTCGTCCTCCCCCGGGCTGCTGCTGCTTCTCCCCTATCCGCGCCAAAGGCTACTCAGGTAACGTACTCAGAAAAGTAACGCATTACACGTTACTTAAGCCAATTTCTCTTCTCATAAACTCTCATGGAGCAGTGGCTTTTTATAACACCTTTACAAATGAGCTATTGAACAGTGCTTTGCCAGATGAAAAAAATTGCCAAGCACAAATGTATTCCAACGTAATAACTATTTGTCATTTTAGCTATGTCACGTAGCTCTAGAGGGAAATTGATGCAGCTTACGGTAAAAACTAACAGGAGAGTGAAACAATCTGATAATTTCACTTTCACGTGAATAGGCTTAATCAACTTTATTCGACGTTTAACTGGTTAAAAACAAAAGTGAAGGTGTAATGACGTTTCAGTACCGTCGCTTACGCTAACGTTACTTTACTTTGTTCGTGACTGGTAGCCTAACATTTAACAGTGGTAACGTCATTTACGACACCACGCTGCTGCTGACTCCGCGGCTAGTTCAATGTTTAATGGGGGCTGGGTGAGCGGTGAGCACCTATCTGTCCACCGGAGAGGAGAGAGACAGGGAGAAAGACATCACAAGAATCCAGAGCTCTTCTTCTCTGTCACCTCCGTCAAGTCAAACAGAAGATAGAGCACGACCGGAATTACACATTGAGCCTTCAACGTAAAAGGGCAAGTTACGGGGACAAGCTAGGTAAGTACACGGAGCTAACTTATAAGACGTAAAAACACACTTTAAATGAAAAATGCGTCATTTTTTATGTTCAAAATAGTGATTTGTGTCGAAGAACTTCGTGTTTTCACTGTAAAGCTGTTTAGCCTTTAGGGTGAGGGTCTAGCAATCTGCACGCTGAAACTTCTATTTTACTTTGAAAATTGCCAGCCTGTAGTCGCGCTTTTATTTTGCCAGGCTTCACACACACTCCCTCTCTCAGAGCTCGGTCGGCTCGTACTAGAGACAGCAGGATGCCAGGGGGAGCACTCCGATACACGGCATCCGTTTTACCGTCTCCCGGCGTCGTCTCTCGGCCACAGAAACTCTGATGGGCGTTTTTATCTTCCTTTTACCGTCCTCGACGCTTGGATATTTTCGGAAGCCACGACATGAAGCGAATGAATGTGAGCAACAAGAAGTGTCCTGTTGTGCCTGTCTCCAGCATCACTAGTAGTCAAGTCCTCTCTGTGGATGCGGTGCCTCTGTGATTTTTAGTGGTCTGTTTCAGAGGATATAACGTAGTGTTCTGTAGTGGACTACCCAACTTTTCCCCGCTTTTTGTTGTCTTTTTCGAGGTTTTCCGTCTTTGAAACAAAGATTTCAGACCAACTCCGGAAAACCAGCGACTTGACGTCTGCTCCTGGCGGAATAACCATTCGTAGCGGTTATTCGCCTTTACAAGCATCTTCTCTGGGGGTGGGAATACGACTGATGCTTGCCTTGCTCGTATATTCGAGTTTTGTTTCGTTCTGTTTGTCTGTTTGTCCCACAGTGGCATGAAAATTCATGAATGCGTCCAAGGACATGTATACAAATTACGCATGCACCATGACGGTAGTAGGCTGTGCGTAATATCCTATTATTATATCCCTACCGTATTATTGCAACAACAAACACATTGAATTCCATTCCTGTGTTAGGAGAAGATTTGGCAGATCCATCCTAACTTAATTGGGGTGTGTGTGTGTGTGTGTGTGTGTGTGTGTCTGTAGTGTGTGTGGCATGGGCGTTATGAGTATGGCAAGGTATTATTTTCACGCTTAAGCTTTCTGTAAAGTGTCCTAAATAAATATTGTGCATTTTATGTGAGAAAAGATAAAACTCATAACTCTTTCAAAGTCACATTTTAAACAAAATGCCCATTGGGGCATTTTGGAGCAAATATTGAAATGTGTCTTGAAAGTATAGGCATCTTCTGTCTTTAGGAATTAAGTCAATGCATGTAAATGTGTCCAAAGTTAGCTGCAAATTAAAGCGTGCAGCTCCATGCCTTTGCCATAATTAACGGCCCCCTTGTGGGTTGATGCGTCTGGGGAATCTGCGCGCGCGCAAGCATGCACGTCTGTCCATGTGCCTGTGTGTGCGCCCCTGGCCGCGCTAACATGTCCCTTCTGTGTGTGTGTTTGTGTGTAGCCACGCTGGAAGTCGCCCACCATGTGGCCGTCGGGTGTGGGGAGCAGGCAGCCCTGCCCGCGGGAGTCGGCGCTGCGCAAGGCGGCCATCAGCGGCAACATCAACGCCTTGCCGCACCACGTCCCCATCGGCCGCAGCGTCCGGGTGTTTATCTGTGCCAACCCCGACGGTAAGACTTAGTAGACTTAGTGTGACACCTCCATCTCCCCATTCTACACACACTCTTCAACCCTGCAGACCTTCAAATAAGACGTTTTTTTTTTTACATTTTACAAATATGGAAATACATTAACCACATTATCCAGAAGTCTTGGGTTTTTTAGTATGTTTTAGTTGAATTGTCTGCAGTGGAATTTAAAGATGTTATACTTGTGTGGACAGTTCTTGAGAAATGATCATAAAACAAATTGCAGCCATTAGCTTTTAGT